>NC_068450.1:36583739-36776239 GCF_023373465.1 Oncorhynchus keta
CAAAAGCCATGACTGTATATAACACTGCTGGCAGTGACACACACACACACACACACACACACACACACACACACACACACACACACACACACACACACACACACACACACACACACACACACACACACAGGGGATCCATTCTCTCCAGAGTCATCAATGATTAATGTCCAAAGCCAAGCCACATCACAGAGCCAGGCTGGCAAAATGACAAGGAACAGCGTGGGCTAGCCCAAGCCATCCGGTGTTTGTTTGTTTCTCTCTCTCTCTCTCTCTCTCTCTCTCTCTCTCTCTCTCTCTCTCTCTCTCTCTCTCTCTCTCTCTCTCTCTCTCTCTCTCAATCAGCAGCCGTATCTTTACATTTACCTGTCGCTCTACTATGTTGTGCTGTAAATTGTAGAGATAAAGCGTAAACACTAATGACTAATGATGATAAATACAATCCACCTGTGTGTAATCAAGTCTCCGTATAAATGCACCTGCACTGTGATAGTCTCAGAGGTCCGTTAAAAGTGCAGAGGGCATCATGAAGAACAAGGAACACACCAGGCAGGTCCGAGATACTTTGGCTCCATCCATCTTCCATTTCAATATTATCGCTTGCACAGTGCTCCTTGGGATGTTTAAAGCTTGGGAAATCTTTTTGTATCTAAATCCGGCTTTAAACTTCTTCACAACAGTATCTCGGACCTGCCTGGTGTGTTCCTTGTTCTTCATGATGCTCTCTGCGCTTTTAACGGACCTCTGAGACTATCACAGTGCAGGTGCATTTATAGGGAGACTTGATTACACACAGGTGGATTGTATTTATCATCATTAGTCATTTATGTCAACATTGGATCATTCAGAGATCCTCACTGAACTTCTGGAGAGAGTTTGCTGCACTGAAAGTAAAGGGGCTGAATAATTTTGCATGCCCAATTTTTCAGTTTTTGATTTGTTAAAAAAGTTTGAAATATCCAATAAATGTCGTTCCACTTCATGATTGTGTCCCACTTGTTGTTGATTCTTCACAAAAAAATACAGTTTTATATCTTTATGTTTGAAGCCTGAAATGTGGCAAAAGGTCGCAAAGTTCAAGGGGGCCGAATACTTTCGCAAGGCACTGTAGTGCTGATATAGAACATTCACATAGATAGCTAATGACCCTACTTGTCTACTAGCAAAAGGCAACTTACTGCTAGTGCAGTAGCTTTCCCAAGTCATCATCCATGGTTATTTAGCAAGCTGCTTAAGTTAGCTGGCTAGCTAAGCTATCACTTGTCATGATCGATGGGTATATGGGCTACTACACAGCAACCCTGGTAAAGCATGTCAGTGTAACCTGTTGCTAGCTACGCTACAAATAAACATCTGGATGATACACGGACCCTACAGCTAGGAGAATATCTTTCCAGAGGAGGGCAGCTCGACGGCGGTAGCGGGAGGAAGCACTGAGAGAGTATCTCTTGTGGGACTTCCCAGTGACTACAACCAGTTGTGGTTGGCTGATATTATCACACAGTCAGCACTGGTCACCATCCTCACTGTCAGATTGTATTTTTTGAAGTGAGCGGGCAGGAGTTGGGACACGAGAATCTACCAATCCATTTAGCCTTATGGATTTACTATTGGGTTGCGATCTACACACACTACAGTGGGTATTGTAGGCAGGTAAACATGCCAAAATGAACACAGAATGTATTTATTAACGTAAAATATTTATCAAGATAACATTTTGTAGTCAGGCAACATATGAGATGTGAATAGGCAACATTTCATTCCGACATCGTGGGTTATTTTATCTTGCTATAGCCCAAATGAATGTCCACCATTCATTCCGACATCGTGGGTTATTTTATCTTGCTATAGCCCAAATGAATGTCCACCATTTATTCCGACATCGTGGGTTATTTTATCTTGCTATAGCCCAAATGAATGTCCAACATTCATTCCGACATCGTGGGTTATTTTATCTTGCTATAGCCCAAATGAATGTCCACCATTCATTCCGACATCGTGGGTTATTTTATCTTGCTATAGCCCAAATGAATGTCCACCATTTATTCCGACATCGTGGGTTATTTTATCTTGCTATAGCCCAAATGAATGTCCAACATTCATTCCGACATCGTGGGTTATTTTATCTTGCTATAGCCCAAATGAATGTCCACCATTAATTCCGACATCGTGGGTTATTTTATCTTGCTATAGCCCAAATGAATGTCCAACATTCATTCCGACATCGTGGGTTATTTTATCTTGCTATAGCCCAAATGAATGTCCACCATTCATTCCGACATCGTGGGTTATTTTATCTTGCTATAGCCCAAATGAATGTCCACCATTCATTCCGACATCGTGGGTTATTTTATCTTGCTATAGCCCAAATGAATGTCCACCATTCATTCCGACATCGTGGGTTATTTTATCTTGCTATAGCCCAAATGAATGTCCACCATTCATTCCGACATCGTGGGTTATTTTATCTTGCTATAGCCCAAATGAATGTCCACCATTGATTTCAAGAAATGTTGCACAGTTTTTACGTGGTTGCGTCATATTGCTGTCGATACTTTTCATTGAAGATTGAATCGATGCATGCTTTGAAATGTGTACAAGCGGAGTAGGCATCCAAGATGTTCCCTCCATGCTTCCTTTCGCTTCCTTTGATTTGGACTCCGACTGATGCATTCTCCAATTTGTGTGCTCGGAGCACGGTAGTATGGACATTGAGAAACACCACTTGAGTTGAAAACAAATGTTTTGGTTGTTGAACTACAATAGGATAAGTGGATTTACATGTTGGTAATGCAATTACAGTAACGGAATTACACCTCTGGTCCCTGATCTGTAATAGAAATACATAATTCTGGATAATAATATCATTCTGTTCATGGTGATGTATCCTACATAAGTACAGGTAGAAATATGCAATATCCTCATTTTGCATATGTGGTTGTTATACACCACACTGGCTAGTATTGGAATGACCTCCACCCCCCAAACAAGATCACATTTGGTTGATCCGGACCAGACCAAATCTGAAACCAATCATAGATGTGTTTCACACGTCAAGACAGTACAGTACAGTACAGCACAGCACAGTAGAGTAAGGAATACTACAGTAAAGTCAGAAGTTTACATACACATTAGACAAATGCCAGGTCGCAATTGTAAATGAGAACTTGTTCTCAACTTGCCTACCTGGTTAAATAAAGGTGAAATAAAAATAATAATAAAACAAAATACATTCAAACTCAGTTTTTCACAATTCCTGACATTTAATCCGAGCAAGAATTCCCTGTCATTAGGTCAGTTAGGATCACCACTTTATTTTAAGAATGTGAAATGTCAGAATAATAGTAGAGAGAATTATTTATTTCAGCTTTCATTTCTTTCATCACATTCCCAGTGGGTCAGAAGTTTACATGCACTCAAATAGTATTTGGTAGCATTGCCTTTAAATTGTTTAACTTGGGTCAAACGTTTCTGGTAGACTTCCACAAGCTTCCCACAATAAGTTGGGTGAATTTTGGCCCATTCCTCCTGACAGAGCTGGTGTGACTGAGTCAGGTTTGTAGGCCTTCTTGCTCGCAAATGCTTTTTCAGTACTGCCCACAAATGTTCTATAGGATTGAGGTCAGGGCTTTGTGCTGGCCACTCCAATACCTTGAATTTCTTGTCCTTAAGCCATTTTGCCCCAACTTTGGAAGTGTGCTTGGGGTCATTGTCCATTTGGAAGACCCATTTGTGACCAAGCTGTAACTTCCTGACTGATGTCTTGAGATGTTGCTTCAATATATCCACATAATTGTCTTCCTCATGAAGCCATCTATTTTGTGAGGTGCACCAGTCCCTCCTGCATCAAAGCACCCCCACAACATGATGCTGCCACCTCTGTGCTTCCCGGGTTGGGATGGTGTTCTTCGGCTTGCAAGCCTCCCCCTTTCTCCTCCAAACATAACAATGGTCATTATGGCCAAGAAGTTCTATTTTTGTTTCATCAGACCAGAGAACATTTCTCCAAAAAGTATGATCTTTTTCCCCATGTGCAGTTGCAAACCATAGTCAGATTTTTTTATGGTGGTTTTGGAGCAGTGGATTCTTCCTTGCTGAGCGGCCCTTCGGGTTATGTCAATATAGGACTCGTTTTACTGTGGATATAGATACCTTTGTACCTGTTTTCTGCCAGAATCTTCACAAGGTCCTTTGGTGTTGTTCTGGGATTGATTTGCATTTTCGCACCAAAGTACATTCATCTCTAGGAGACAAAACGCCTCTCCTTCCTGAGCGGTATTGTCACGGCTGATGGAAGAAGCGGACCAAGGTGCAGCGTTGTGAGCGTATATTTCCTTTAAGGTCAGGGCGTGACAGTACCCCCAAAGGTGCGGACTCCGGCCGCAAAACCTATAGGGGAGGGTCTGGGTGGGCGTCTATTTGCGGTGGCAGCTCTGGTGCGGGACGTGGACCCCGCTCCACCTCAGGCTTGGCCCACTTAAGTGGCGCCTCTAGAGCGGGGACCCTCGCTGCCGACCCCGGACGGGAGACCCTCGCAGCAGGCCCCGGGCTGGAGGGTGCCTCTGGCAGCTCCGGACACGAGGATGCCTCTGGCAGCTACGGACAGGGTGGCGACTCTGGCAGCTCCGGACAGGGGGGCGACTCTGGCAGCTCCAGACAGAAGGCAGGCACAGGACTCACCGGGCTGGGGAGACACACAGGAGACCTGGCTCTGGGAGCAGGCACAGCACTCACCAGGCTGGGGAGACATCCAGGAGGCCTCTTCTTTGGCCGAGGCACCGGATACACTGGGCCGTGGAGGCGCACTGGCGGTCTTGAGCGCAGAGCTGGCCCCACCCATTCTGGCTTAAATAATAGCTTTAAATACTATCTCGGGTGGATATTATCTAAGATCCCCTTCCATCTTTTTGACTATGACGCTATTTCAGATTACTCAGACGTTTTTCTCACACTATACACAATGATTTATGAAAACTTGCTTGGTAGGTCGATGTCCTCATTGTGGTTTTAAAAACCTGTTTAATACGTTTTACGTTTTACGTTTATTTGAATATTTATGAAATGCATGTTGTTATATTTGGTAGCACTTATTTGTTTTTCCTTCGCCTCCAACCACATTTGATGCGTGGAACGGATGTGAGTGCGGCCAGGTCTACATAAGGGTGCTAATTTAAAAAACTCACAAAGCTCTGACAAAAGCCGTGAGGCTGATACGTAAAGCTTATAAACACTCCTGTTGTGTTCCGGTCGAATTGGAATGATTTATACGTTTTCTCTCTGAAAAAGGTAGTTTATTTAAACAGATTATCATAAGCTTCCATGACTTTGTCCACACAGGGCATCTGAACACACAAAATACATTTAGATGATTTTCATTACGTTTTGGGTGTTTTATTTAACTTTTTTACACCTGTGGTGTTCCCGGTCAAAAATGACTGGTCATTAGAAAATAATGGGTGGGACTATAGTGTATACAATTTAGTTCAGGCACATGCCCATTCATCAGATGGACAGACTTCCTCTCCCAGACCCCCACATGCATGTGTTTGAGCACACACACACACACACACACACACACACACACCTCACTCCCCTTCTTGGCTTCCATGGCAACCCCCACGGGAACCTTTCCCCAATATAATCTTTCCCCCACGGGAACCACACCTGTTGGCAATCTCACAAACAATCACAACATTGTTTCACTAATATCTATATCTTTTCTCGCAGCTCTGGTATATAAAGCTTTTCATTCATTCTCTGGCTGAACAATGACCAAACAATATACTGTATGTGAGGCGCTTGATCATATCTTTGATAATGACACTGGTGAGGAGGGGAAAGGCCAGGTAACTGACAGTGAAGATTCATTATAGGAGGAAGTGTCAGAAGTTGAAGACAACACAGAATATGATCCAGACCAAGAGACAACCGATGTGGAACCATCCAGTGATGAGGAAGAGGACCCTGCTGAGGCAGTCAAAGAATGGAATTTGTTCTGGTCTTCATCCTCACCTGAGTGAAGAGTTAGGCTGTCGGCTGAAAATGTTATCAGGATGACCCCAGGGCCAACGAGATACGCCATATCCCAGGTTACATAAAATCCTGCTTCGAACTGTTCCTGATAGTCAATCGAAACTACAGTGATAAACATGACCAACTTGAAGAGGAGACGTGTTTACAAAGACAACTGGAAGGAGGTAGACCGGACAGACATCCAAGCATACGTGGGTCTCTTGATTTTGGCTGGTGTGTCCAGATCCAGAAACAAATTACCACCAGGTTATGGGATGCAGAGTCTGGTCAGGAAATTTTCCGTGCCACTGTGTCACTCCAGACATTTCAAGTGTTGTCACAGGCGATTCGCTTCGACAACCATGAGACAAGACCAGGCCGCTGTCAACAAGACAAGCTGGCAGCGATCCGAGAGGTCGGGCACAAGTGGGTGGAGCGCCTGCCACTCATCTATAACCCAAGTCCAGAAATCACAGTGGATGAGTGTCTGATCACTTTTAGGGGACGCTGCACAATCAAACAGTATATGCCAAGCAAACCGTCTACATGTGGAATGAAGATATGGGCAGCATGTGATGCCAGAACAAGTTATGCCTGGAACATGCAGGTTTACACCGGGAAACCTGCAGACGGTGTTCCAGAAAGGAACCGGGGGAAGCGGGTGGTCTCGGAAATGACTGCAGGTCTCCAGGGGCACAACATAGCATGTGCCAATTTCAGGAGCTGCTCCCAAAAGAATGACCATGGTGGGGACGGTCAGAAGGAACAAGTCTAAGTTGCCTCCTGCAACTTAGGATAAAGTAATCCTTCTCACCCCCCCCCCTTAAAAGATTTAGATGCACTATTGTGAAGTGGCTGTTCCACTGGATGTCATAAGGTGAATGCACCAATTTGTAAGTCGCTCTGGATAAGAGCGTCTGCTAAATCACTTAAATGTAAATGTAAATGTACTCACTACCAAGGACAGGGATCGATTTTCCTCTAAATTTGCCTTCACCAATACACACACTCTTGTGTCCTACTGCCCGAAGAAAAAGAAGAATGTGCTCCTGATGACAACTCTGCACAGGGATGCCGCTGTGAGTACCTGGGAGGACAAGAAGCCCAACGCTGTTCTGGATTACAACAGGAACAAAGAGGATCTGAAAAACATGACAAATTATGCTACTTTTTATCTTTCAAGTCTCATGTACTTTTTTTCACTTACCAGATTGTTTTATCTGCACCATAAAAATAAGACATGTTGCTGTTTGGTGAAATGAATTTGTGAACAATATGGAGTCAATTCCATTCATTTTAATATGTAAATATGTTTCAGATGTGGTACATTCACATTACTATGGAAGACATGAAGTATCACTTCATGTCAGGGGAAATTCTTCAAGGGGAGACTATTCCTTGAGGAGTTGGGGAAAACCATGGTGGCACCCCTCATTCAAAGGTGCCAACGCCTTCCTCAAACACCATGCTCTGCTGGATCGGTGAGAGATATACAAGGGCCAGAAGCAAGATCTACGACCGCCAGAGACAGAAGGGACAAAAGGAAGAGGTGCAATCTGTGTGCACCAAGAGATGTCAAAACGAGCATTAAGTTCCCTAAATGCAGTGCATATATTTGCAAGGCACATGCAGCAACCGCCACGTGTTGTCCAGCATGTGCACGAGAACAACACAAAATGTAACCACCATTGATTGACAGATTGTGAACATTTGAATGTTTTTGTTATTGTTGGTAATACTGTTATTGTTACTCTTGTTCTTTCATGTGTTCAGACATTCATTTTGTAATATAGTCATGTTTTAATGTGTAGTTTTGGGCCTATGTCCTTTCTTTACTAATAAAATCATAACGGTCAGTTTTGACCGGGAACATAACATGTGTTATTTTGTGCCACTATTTAAAAATTTGAAATGGTTTTGAAACAAATGTCCTTGTTAAACTTTGACACAAAGCAGTCTGTGATAAATAGCACAATATGTTTCATCTGAGAATTTGTTATAGTCAAACTAATCCATACATTATGCTTTTTTTAAAACTTAAAAACGAGTTGTATGAGCTCAGGTCAATGAAGCCATAAATAGCAAGTAGAAGTTAAAAACTTGTAATGTTCACAAGAACTTAAGTTGATTAAAAAAAAAATCTAACACAACATTAGATGATAATATATGTATTATTGTGGATTTATAATCAGCTATAATGGGGCGGTCATTTTGGACCGGGAACACATAATTAATTAACATGAAACGAACACAACAGGAGGGCTAATGATCAGTGACACTATCAAGAGCAGTGTGCAGGTTCCTTCTCTTTTCTCCCCATCTGTTTCCGTACAAATCAAAACTTTTGCTTCATACAATTTTGGGGGGATGGAACATGTTAGAAAATGTTTTATATGCTTTCATAAAAAAATATAGAGACTCTTAGCTTTCATTTGAAAACCAATTTGACCATGCTGCTATAAACGTCCCATGTTGGTACTCATGGGTCAATTTTACATGGAAATGCCCAGCTGTTTAATTGGTATATACAAATAGTTTTATATGGGTATTCAGTGTTCTGACAGATGCTTTTGAATGTTAACACTGGTAGAAGAAACACCAGGTTCTTTATTTGTTTGGTTCTCTGTGTGTATGCAGTTTCACTGGCCTGCCCCTGAATCACAGATGGCAGAGGCATTGGGGAGCCATTCTGTGTCAGACCCTCACGGGGCCCATTTTGTTCCTTTTAAAGAAAAGGAGTTCATCCTGAATAATCCGTAATTAGCCCTGTGGCATTTAGAGCACACTCTCACTTCCCTCACCTAGCCCCCCCACTAGCTCCTAGCTTTCTGCTTAAACACTATTGATCTGTGGGATTGCAGTTGTGCAGCAGGGTGTGTGTGTATGACTTTAAAACAGCGTGAAGCAGTGACTCTTTAATATACTTGGACTCAATCACAGACTCTCTCTTTCTCTCACACACACGCGCACGCACACACACACACACACACGCACACGCGCACACACACACACACGCACCAGCGCAGACACACACGCGCGCGCACACGCGTGCACACACACACACACCAGACAAGAGGACGGAAAATAACAATAGTTTAGAGGTGGTTTCTGCTGTGTTGGTTCTAGTATTTGGTGAGCTGCTTGTTTCATTACTACATCTTTACTGAAACTATGTCCAATGGCTTCGAATGCCCTCTGCTGCTCTTTTGAAAAATAACTTGGCTTTATCTCTTATAAGACATCTACTTTGTTTACAGTGGAAACATGAGATAGAAACGAAGTTACTAAATGTTGAAAGTATGCGGACAGATGGAGGGAGTCTTTGGTCGTGACAGCGTGGCATCCTTGGCTTCTGATGCCAAGGCTGTGATGGTGAGTTTGTGGGCGTTTTGCCCGGCTTTTGCCAATCATGAGTGACACGAACTCAGACACACATGTTCTTCCAGCAGCCTCTCGGAATTAGATAGTCAACGGGAATCACACATACACAGGGAGCTTACACAGACACACTCGCACATATACGCGTACACACAGACACATGTACACAAACAAGCACGAGGGCAAGCACGTAGAAACACACACACACAACAACACACACTCAAACATGCACACAAATAACTCACACAGAGAGAGAGAGCACATCAGCAGTTGGCAGGATGGTCTTACATTACACTAATCCTGTGTCCATTGAGCCCAATCTCTCCCTCGCCCCAGGGAGGGGGAAGATCAACCAGCATCTGTTTCCCCCTATCCCCCCCATCCCTCCATTCCTCCATCCATCCCTCTCTCTATCTTTCTATCTATCAGATTGTCTGTCGCAGCCGGGTCACCCGTAATACAAGTCAGTATTTGACGTCGGGAGATGATGTGGAAACTGGCCACTAGGGGCAACAGTGAGTATAGGTTACAGTTTTGCTTGGGCGTCGTGGATGGGAATTGGAGTTAGCATCTGCCTCTGATTCAAAAGGTTGCGAGTTCAAATCCAGAGAGAGGCTTAAAACAGCAACCTATCTCAAACCTTAACCATTTGGAGTTAATGCCTAAACTTAATCCAAAACTTTAAAATCCGGGGGGTTATGCCTAAACTTAATCCTAAACTTAAAAATCCGGGAGGTTATGCCTACTTAATCCTAAACTTAAAAATACGGGGGGTTATGCCTAAACTTAATCCTAAACTTAAAAATCCGGGAGGTTATGCCTAAACTTAATCCTAAACTTAAAAATCCGGGGGGTTATGTCTAAACTTAGCCTTAAACACTTTGGACACTGTCTGTTTCAATAATTATAAATAGCCGATCAATAGGTTAGTTCATAGTCTGCCATGCACTCAAAGCATGGGAACACCACCATAACATACACACATGTCTGTGCAACACAGAGAATTTACCCGAGCCTGAGAGGGTATTTTCTCCCCAGATAGTGTACCCTCCTTGGCTATGAGAGGGTCATTTGACTGGGTGTCTGCATTTGCAGGATTTGCTGTTTAGGCATTTTATTCCTGTAAGCAATATTATCGCACTGTAATATTCCAGAGTTGACTGTTATGAACATCATTGTGTTGAATATTTATCTGGAGTTAAACACAGGCCTCGTTGTAATGAAATGTTTTACATTTTAGTCATTCAGCAGATGCTCTTATCCAGAGCAATAAGGGTTAAGTTTCTTGCTCAAGGGCACATTGACAGATTTTTCATCTAGTTGGCTCAGGGACCCGAACCAGTGACCTTTTGATTTCTGGCCCAACGCTCTTAACCGCTGGGCTAGACTACCTAATGACAGGGTTGCGCTGTTGATTGTGTACTGAGGCAGCCCTGCATCACACACACGCGCGCACACGCACACGCACACACACACACACACACACACTATGGCCACCACCACACCAGTGGTGCTATCGAGTCTATTAGCATATAAATGCTCTCCTGTATCGGTACATTGTTATGAGAGTGAGGAGGATAGAGTGTGAGGGGGTGAAGAAAGAGTGAGGATGGCTATGTGGGATGCATGCATTAGAGGAAGATGTGGGAGATAATAGAGAGTTTTATAAATGCTCCAAACATTAGATTGATCGCTGGGTAGCAGCGTTTACAAGCCTAGTTCGTCTCAGCCTGTCGACCGGCAATAATTAAACACAAACCATCCACCATCTGCTGCTATGCTTAGGACCCTGACCTCTGGATCACACTGCTTGGCACACACAAGCTCATAAACATAAAACACAAGATGAACACATTTTAAATATGCGTCGAATTTCGAAATGATTTAAATAATTCCAATTTAACCCATGAGTCTAAGCCCTGTCTAAATCCAACATAAATCAAATCTTTATTATTGACCTGATTTAATTCATTCGGATAAACAAAATGTGCTGTTGTTAGACCAACTATGTTAGTTGTGTCATTTTATGTCAAATGTCCATACAATTCAATTGTGTAAATCATACTCAAACTGGTTGAATAAATCCAACAACAGCCAGACTAAAGCTGATTTCAAGTTACAAAACAGTCATTGCAGTTCCTTCCCACATCCCCCGCGTAACAAACAGAGGATGTCGTTGAGGATTCAATTGAAACACCTTTCAACACCAATTCTATTCACTGAATCTCTCAAATGTCTGCTTCCTTCAAATTGGGCAGATGATGTGAACTGTCGATAGAAATGGCACATAGAAATGATCCTGCGATGTGAGACAAAAAGTGCCAGGTAATCACTCCAGTGCCTTGCAAAAGTATTCATCCCTCTTGACGTATGTCCTACTTTGTTGCATTACAGCTTGTAATGTAAATCTATTTTTATTTGAATTTCATGTAATGGACATGCACAATATAGACCAAGTTGGTGGGTTTAAATGAAAAAAATGACTTCGGAAAAGTAGTGCGTGGATATGTATACCCCCCTTTGTTATTATAGCCCCTAAATTAGATCTGGTGCAACCAATTACCTTCAGAAGTCACATAATTAGTTTAATAAAGTACACTTGCGTGCAAAGTGTCACATGATCTGTCACATGATCTCAGTATATACACACCTGTTCTGAAAAGGCCCCAGAGTCTGCAACACCACTAAGCAAGGGGCACCACCAAGCAAGCGGCACCATGAAGAGCAAGGAGCTCTCCAAACAGGTCAGGGACAAAGTTGTGGAGAAGAACTGATCCGGGTTGGGTTATAAAATGAACATCCCACGGAGCACCATTAAACTCTTAAGGCTAGGGGGCAGTGTTCGGAAGTTTGGATGAAAGACGTGCCCAAAGTAAACTGCCTGTTACTCAGGCCCAGAAGCTAGGATATGCATATAATTGAACATCCCACGGAGCACCATTAAATCCATTATTTTAAAAAATGGAAAGAATATGGCACCAAAAGAAACCTGCCAAGAGAGGGCCGCCCACAAAAACTCACGGACCAGGCAAGGAGGGTATTAATCAGAGAGGCAATAAAGAGACCCAAGATAACCCCGGAGAAGCTGCAAAGCTCCACAGTGGAGATTGGAGTATCTGTCTGTAGGACCACATTAAACCGTACTCTCCACAGAGCTGGGCTTTATTAAAAGAGTGGCCAGAAAAAAGCAATTTCTGGAAGAAAATAATAAGCAAACACGTTTGGTGTTTGCCAAAAGGCATGTGGGAGACTCCCCAAACTCATTTTTCAACCACTCCACAAATTTCTTGTTAACAAACTTTAGTTTTGACAAGTCGGTTAGGACATCTACTTTGTGCATGACGAAAGTCATTTCTCAAAAAATTGTTTACAAACAGATTATTTCACTTATAATTCACTGTATCACAATTCCAGTGGCTCAGATGTTTACATACACTAAGTTGACAGCTTGGAAAATTACAGAAAATGATGTCATGGCTTTAGAAGCTTCTGATAGGCTAATTGACATAATTTCAGTCAATTGGGAGTGTACCTGTGGGTGTATTACAAGGCCTACCTTACAACTGAGTGCCTCTTTGCTTGACATCATGGGAAAATCAAAAGAAATCAGCCAAAACTTCAGAAAAATAATTGTAGAACTCCAAAAGTCTGGTTCATCCTTGGAAGCAATTTCCAAACACCTGAAGGTACCAAGTTCATCTGTACAAACAATAGTATGCATGTATAAACACCATGAGACCACGCCGCCATCATACTGCTCAGGAAGGAGACGCATTCTGTCCCTAGAGATGAACGTACTTTAAATGCAAATCAATCCTAGAACAACAACAAAGGACCTTGTGAAGATGCTGGAGGAAACAGGTACAAAAGTATCTATATCCACAGTAAAACGAGTCCTATATCGACATAAGCTGAAAGTCCGCTCAGCAAGGAAGAAGCCACTGCTCCAAAACCTGCATAAAAAAGCCAGACTACGGTTTGCAACTGTACATGGAGACAAAGATCGTACTTTTGGAGAAATGTCCTCTGGTCTGATGAAACAAAAATAGAACTGTTTGGCCATAATGATCATCGTTATGTTTCGAGGAAAAAGGGGAATGCTTGCAAGTCGAAGAACACCATTCCAACTGTGAAGCACGGTGGTGGCAGCATCATGTTATTGAGGTGATTTGCTGCAGGAGGGACTGGTGCACTTCACAAAATAGATGGCATCATGAGGCAGGAAAATTATGTGGATATATTGAAGGAACATCTCAAGACATCAGTCAGGAAGTTAAAGCTTGGTCGCAAATGGGTCTTTCAAACAGACAATGACCCCAAGCATACTTCCAAAGTTATGGAAAATGGCTTAAGGACAACAAGGTCAAGGTATTGGAGTGTCCATAACAAAGCCCTGACCTCAATCCTATAGATAATTTGTGGGCTGAACTGAAAAAGCATGTGCGAGCAAGGAGGCCTACAAATCTGACTCAGTTACACCAGCTCTGTCAGGGGGAATGGGCCAAAATTCACCCAACTTATTGTGGGAAGCTTGTGGAATTCTACCAGAAAAGTTTGACCCAAGATAAACAATTTAAAGGCAATGCTACCAAATACTAATTGAGAGTATGTAACTTCTCACCCACTGGGAATTTGGTGAAAGAAATTAAAGCTGAAATAAATCATTTTCTCTACTGTTATTCTGACATTTAACATTCTTAAAATAAAGTGGTGATCCTAACTGACCTAAAACAGGAAATGTTTTAAAAGTAGTTGGCTAAGGTGTATGTAAACTTCCGACTTCAACTGTATATATACACATATCTACCTAAATGACCTTCTACCCCTGCACATATGAACTGGGGCTGGTACCCTGTATATATAGCTAAGTTATCATGATTCATTGTGCATTTATTCCTTGTGTTATTATTTGTGGAAGCTTGTGGAAGTCTACTATTTATCTATTTTATCCTTCTCTTTCTCTCTGCATTATTTTGAAGGGCCCGTAAGTAAGTATTTCACTGTTAGACCACGCCTGTTGTTTATGAAGCACGTGACATATCCAATTTGACTAGATCTGATCTGCATTGAAGGTCTTGATGGGAGCTCAACTTGAGTGCACAGACGAGTCCAATCACCATGGCTACGCTTCCCAGGTCGCTGAGAAGCCACCACTGCCTTCGATCACATCCTGTCGTCCTTTTGTGACGTGTTACTTTCGTTGCGTGTTATTCTAACTGTTAACTCAGTGCAGTGATACGATTTGAAAGAAGTGTTTGAGGATGAAGTGCTGAGTATTGGAAATTGTAAGTTTACCTCCAAATCATGTTCCAGAACTGCACATAGCAGTGCATTGTTTAAAAGTGTTGTTTGTTTTTTTCAATTGACCATCCTCGTGCTAGCGTGTCAAGTAAATGCAAACAACGTGAAAACTAGTTAGGTCTTTCTAAAAGCCTGGTTAGTGACATTTTCAAAGCAGTCTCAGGAGCGACAGGTAGCCGAGTGGTAGAGTGGTAGAGCATTGGGCCAGTATCTGAAAAGTTCCTAGATTGAATCCCTGAACAGACAAGGTACAAATCTGTCATTCTGCCCCTGAACAAGGCAGTTAACCCACTGTTCCTAGGCTATCATTGGAAATAAGAATTTGTTCTTAACTGACTCTTCCTCGGATGATGTAAATCCCTATGAGAGTCTATGCTATCTCCTTCTCGGACTCAGCCATGTCGCTGTTCTGAAGAACCTGCAATGTAAACAAAAAGAAAACACCAAATTAAGCACAGATCAGATATTAATCGAAGGCTTCTGTTTTATTCAAGGTTTTGAAATGCATTTCTTAGACACTTGATTTGGTAAAACGTCACCTCAGCATTGTTATATTTCTCATTAGATTGCATAGAAAGGGTGTTGACATATTCACAATGCAAACAAAGTACTGCTTGACAAGCTTCTCGTCCTCTTTGAGTTAGACAGGCATTTCAGGATGCAGTCTCTCTTGATGTTAATGTCATTACTCTGCAATAAGGCAAAACGTGTCCAGATGGAACTGTTTGCTGGGTCCTTTCTTTACAATGTACAAGTATAAAGTTATAGGAGATACAATCACAAATGGAATAAGTTATAAAAGCTGTTCAGAT
Source organism: Oncorhynchus keta (assembly GCF_023373465.1). NCBI lineage: Eukaryota > Metazoa > Chordata > Actinopteri > Salmoniformes > Salmonidae > Oncorhynchus > Oncorhynchus keta. Next base: position 36,599,240 of record NC_068450.1, read on the forward strand.
TGCAAATAGAAGACCTTGAATTAGAATTTCTAACACCAAGTGAACACACCTTAGCTGTGGCTGCCATGATGTTGCAGATCTTCATTCCTGCAGCTCCTCCTTTGGTGCGGACTGCCTTCATCAGGTTATCCGAATCCTGGTCCAGTTGTGCCATGAGCTTTGTTCGCAGATGCAAGTCAGTTATCTGCATGAACTCTGCTTAAACCTGAAAACACATTGTGAACAGACAGAAACAGAGGAAAAAAGAAAACAGAGGACAACTATTAGAGAGAGAAAAAGTGTGTGTACATTACACGCACGTACCTCTCCAGGAATCCCTTTGTAGATGAGGAAGGAGCTTCATGCCATGGAGTTATCCAGGAAGTAATCGATCTCCCTTGACTCTTGATACACCTGGGAGAACACCTGCTCTACTGTCACACTGATGAACACACACGCAGGGATGACACAAGCAAACACACTCGTTAGGATGAGTTCAGGGATTCAAGTGCATTTTGGTGGAGATGTGACGAGTGTCTAGATGGATGCAAGGGTGGGTGTGTGTGAGTTATAAAGGTGTTTGTGAGTTATAAAGGTGTTTGTGAGTTATCAAGGTGTGTGTGAGTTATAAAGGTGTGTGTGAGTTATAAAGGTATGTTTGAGTTATCAAGGTGTGTGTGAGTTATAAAGGTGTGTGTGAGTTATAAAGGTTTATAAAGGTATGTTTGAGTTATAAAGGTGTTTGTGAGTTATAAAGGTGTGTTTGAGTTATAAAGGTGTGTGTGAGTTATAAAGGTATGTTTGAGTTATAAAGGTATGTTTGAGTTATAAAGGTGTGTGTGAGTTATAAAGGGTTATAAAGGTATGTTTGAGTTATAAAGGTGTGTGTGAGTTATAAAGGTGTGTTTGAGTTATAAAGGTGTGTGTGAGTTATAAAGGGTTATAAAGGTATGTTTGAGTTATAAAGGTGTGTGTGAGTTATAAACGTGTGTGTGAGTTATAAAGGTATGTTTGAGTTATAAAGGTGTATGTGAGTTATAAAGGGTTATAAAGGTATGTTTGAGTTATAAAGGTGTGTGTGATTTATAAAGGTATGTTGGAGTTATAAAGGTATGTTTGAGTTATAAAGGTGTGTGTGAGTTATAAAGGTGTGTTTGAGTTATAAAGGTGTTGTGAGTTATAAAGGGTTATAAAGGTATGGTTGAGTTATAAGGTGTATGTGAGTTATAAAGGTATGTTTGAGTTATAAAGGTGTGTGTGAGTTATAAAGGTGTGTTTGAGTTATAAAGGTGTTGTGAGTTATAAAGGGTTATAAAGGTATGTTTGAGTTATAAAGGTGTGTGTGAGTTATAAACGTGTGTGTGAGTTATAAAGGTATGTGTGAGTTATAAAGGTGTGTGTGAGTTATAAAGGGTTATAAAGGTATGTTTGAGTTATAAAGGTGTGTGTGAGTTATAAAGGTATGTTTGAGTTATAAAGGTGTTAGTGAGTTATAAAGGTGTGTGTGAGTTATAAAGGTGTGTGTGAGTTATAAAGGTGTGTGTGAGTTATAAAGGTGTGTGTGAGTTATAAAGGTGTGTGTGAGTTATAAAGGTGTGTGTGAGTTATAAAGGTGTGTGTAAGTTCTAAAGGTGTGTGTAAGTTCTAAAAGTGTGTGTGGGTTATGAAGGTGTGTGTGAGTTATGAAGGTGTGTGTGAGTCACCTTGCTATGGCTCATCCGGAAGCGAATAAAGAGTGGCAGGTAGAGGGGTTAGATCACCAGAAAGCTGACCACTCCTACAGTCTTCTTGTTCAACGTTACCAGCGTCGACACTGCCATAGGGCCACAACAGGACAACACAGTCAGCACAATTGCATGCACACGCACACACACATGCACCGGGGGTGGCAGGTAGCCTAGTGGTTAGAGTGATGGGCCAGTAACCGAAAGGTTGCTGGATCTTATCGCCGAGCTGACAAGGTAAAAATCTGTCGTTCTGCCCCTGAGCAAGGCAGTTAACCCAGTGTTCCCCGGGCGCCGAAGACACGGATGTCGATTATGTTCAATAACCATCAAGTGCTATGATGAAACTGGCTTTCATAAGGACCGCCACAGAAAAGGAAGACCCAGAGTTACCTCTGCTGCAGAGGATAAGTTCATTAGAGTTACCAGACTCAGAAATTGCAGTCAAAATAAATGCTTTACAGAGTTCAAGTAACAGACACATCTCAACATCAACTGTTCAGAAGAGACTGCTTGAATCAGGCCTTCATGGTTGAATTGCTTTAAAGAAACCACTCCTGAAAGAGAGCAATACTAATAAGAAGAGACTTGCTTGGACCAAGAAACATGAGCAATGGACATTCGACTGGTGGAAATCTGTCCATTGGTCTGATGAGTCGAAATTTGAAAAATGTTTGGTCCAACCGCCGTGTCTTTGTGAGACACAGAGTAGGTGAACGGATGATCTCTGCATGTGTGGTTCCCACTGTGAAGCATGGAGGAGGTGTGATGCTGTGGGGTTGCTTTGCTGGTGGCACTGTCAGTGATTTATTTAGAATTCAAGGCACACATAACCAGCATGGCTACCACAGCATTCTGCAGCGACACGCCATCCCATCTGGTTTGCGCTTAGTGCAACTATAATTTATTTTTCAACAGGACAATGACCCAACACACATCCAGACGGTATAAGGGCTATTTGACCAAGAAGGAGAGTGATGGAGTGCTACATCAGATGACCTGGCCTCCACAATCACCCAAACGTCTTGAGATGGTTGTAGAAAATAGTAAAAATAAAGAAAAACCTTGGAATGGGTAGGTGTGTCCTAACATTTGACTGGTACTGTACATATGTACAGTTTCAAAACATGGCAATACAGACAAAACAGGATATACATAAAGCAAACTTCAGAATATTCCGCTAGCTATATGCAGCTAGCCATATAGTTGAATGTGCACAGTGCAAGTTAACGTTAACATGAGATGGCTAATGTTACCTGTTAATTCTTTGTGGTTAGCTAGCGACCCAGTTAGCGCTATTGACTTACATGGCTTCAGTAAGCATGTGATCTACACACACTACTGTGGGTATTCTGGGAAGTTACGGCACAGTCCTGAACGGGAGTTTACTCTGACAAATGTCAATCAAACTCCTTCTCCTACAGTACCTTCTCCTTTCTGGTAATGATCTTTCTTGAATATCTGTTGTTATCTTTTCCAGCAATGGACTGTTGTATTATGTGAACACAAACAAACAATCCACCGAAAATAAGAGACTGTTTGTACAAGATGATACATAAAACAAGATAATGCATTTTTGTATAGTACCTCGGTTTGTAATCCTTAGAGATCATCCATCATTATAGTAAGACACCCTGGGAGAGAGAACTATGCACCTCTAATGTGGATAATTATCTCTACAAGCCAAACAAAGTAGAGCTAATAAAAACCACTGCAGCCGCCGTCTCCCTGCACCCATTGTTTTAAGCACATTTACAAATGACATTGGAGGATAATAAAGTCAAATTGAAAAAGATCCTACTACCTGATTACTTCAAAGCCCGTCACATATTCAGCAGGTGACAGGGTTTTTACCCAGCACCACAGAGTGAGAGACAAACCTGAATAAGAATCAGACACTGTTTGTCTTTTGTTAAAATAAAAGGCTCATGGAAGAAGGGTTTCACAATGAAAAAAATGAAAAAATGTCTCTTCATCTAGAGCAGGAACAATAGAGTCTTTCATCTGTGTCGGTGGCAGAGCTGGTTTTCATGGTTTCCTATAACTAGGCTACATTTACCTTGCAAATAGGTCAGACGCTTTCTTCTCACTTAGTCCTGTTTCGTTACATCTACAAAAGGGCTCTGATATACCAACTATCGCCGAAGCAGGTTTGTGTGTGTGTGTGTGGGGGGGTGCGTGCGTGCGTGTGTGTATGTGCCTATGAGAGCATGAGAGCATGCATACCTCTGTGTGTGTGTGTGTGTGTGGGGGGGTGCGTGTGTGTATGTGTATGTGTATGTGCCTATGAGAGCATGAGAGCATGCATGCCTCTGTGTGTGTGTGTGTGTGTGTATGTGTGTGTATGTGTGTGTGTGTGTGTGTGTGTGTGTGTGTGTGTGTGTGTGTGTGTGTGTGTGTGTGTGTGTGTGTGTGTGTGTGTGTGTGTGTGTGTGTGTGTGTGTGTGTGTGTGTGTGTGTGTGTGTGTGTGTGTGTGTGTGTGTGTGTGTGTACCACCTCTTTCTAGTTACCAGAACACTTGGCCTCATTCTCAAAGCGAGACGCCATATGTTGTCTTTCTCAAGACGACAAAGGGAAGAAGACAAATTCAGAAGAAAAAAAACAGAAGAGAAAATGGGTAATTGCCTAGTTGTTTGTGCATGAATTTTCTTTTCAATGACAATAACTTGACCCAGCCTAAGCCCACAGAACTCAATTTGCTGGTGTTGGGCGGAAATGCACTTACCGGTGCATAAATTGTTGTCAGGGAGATAGATGTTCTAGGCTTTGTTGAATACAGGGGGAAGATGAGGCATTTAGGCTGCTTTATATTCAGACAGGCTCATGGCGTCTTGTGCTTCTGGGCTGTTTAGTCCTGGATGGATTGGCTGTAATTAGTTGTAGGTTGGTTGCATAGGGTTAGGAAAGTTGCTACGATGAGTGACAGTCCCTGTTTTAGTGGGTGAACCAGAGAACTGACCCAGGGCAATATACACTGGACACCTAACCAGGTAAATCCATGTGAAATATATCAAATCAAACATGCTCCGAAAACAACACTGTGAAATACTTACTTACACGCCCTTAGCCAACAGTGCAGTTCAAGAAGAGTTAAGAAAATATTTACCAAGTAGACTGAAATAAAAAGTAATAATAAAAAGTAACACAGTAAGAATAACAATAACGAGTCTATATACCGGGGGCCCCAGTACTGAGTCAGTGTGCGGGGGTGCAGGTAATTTGGGGTCATTTGTAAATGTAGGTGGGGGTGAAGTGACTATGCATAGATAAAAAACAGCGAGTAGCAGTAGTGTACAAAAAGGGATGTAAATTGTCCGGTGGCGATCTATTTAATTGTTCAGCAGTCTTATGGCTTTGGGGTAAAAGCTGTTGAGGAGCCTTTTGGTCATATGTGGATCTGTTGGGGCAGTATGCAAATATGAGTGGGTCTAGGGTGTCTGGGAGGATGCTGTTGATGTAAGCCATGACCAGCCTTTCAAAGCACTTCATGGCTACCAACTTGAGTGCCACGAGGCAGGTTACCATTTCGGCAGGTTAACTTCGCTTCCTTGGGCACAGGGACTATGATGGTCTGCTTGAAACATGTAGGAATTACAAACTCGGTCAGGGAGAGGTTGAAAATGTCAGCGCATGCTTTGAGTACACGTCCTGGTAATCCGTCTGGCCCAGTGGTTAGGTGAATGTTGAACTCTTTAAAGGTTTTGGCTACCGAGAGCATTATCACACAGTCATCCAGAACAGCTGGTTCTCTCGTGCATGCTTCAGTGTTGCTTGCCTCGAAGCAAGCGTAAAAGGCAGATAGCTCGTCTGGTAGGCTCGCAACACTGGGCAGCTCGTGTCTGGGTTTCCGTTTGTAATCCGTCATAGTTTTCAAGCCCTGCCTCTTCCGACGAGCATCAGAGCCGCTATTGTAGGATTCAATCTTAATCCTGTATTGACGCTTTGCTTGTTTGATGGTTCGTCTGACGGCATAGCAGCATTTCTTCTAAGCATCCGGATTAATCTCCCAATGCTTGAAGCGACAGCTCTAGCCTTTAGCTTGATGCGAATGTTGCCTGTAATCCATGGCTTCTGGTTGGGATATGTACGTACAGTCACTGTGGGTACGACGTGGTCAATGCACTTATTGATGAAGCCGATGACTTAGGTGATGTACTCCTCAATGCCATTGGCTGAATCCCGGAACATATTCCAGTCTGTGCTAGCAAAACAGTCCTGTAGTGTAGTATCCGCGTCATCTGACCACTTCCGTATTGAGCGAGTCACTGGTACTTCCTGCTTTAGTTTTTGCTTGAAAGCAGGAATCAGGAGGATAGAATTATGTTCAGATTTGCCAAATGGAGGGTGGGGGAGAGGTTTGCATGCATCTCTGTGTGTGGAGTAAAGGTGGTCTCGGATTTTACTTTTCTGGTTGCACATGTGACATGCTGGTAAAAATTTAGTAAAACTGATTTAAGTTTGCCTGCATTAAAGTCCCCGGGCACTAGGTGCGCCACTTCTGCATGAGCATTTTCTTCTGTGCTGAGAGTTGGTTGAGAGAGGTCTTAGTGCCAACTTTAGTGACAGCTTCGTTCTGTGGTGGTAAATAGACGGCTACGAATAATATAGATGAGATCTCTCTTGGTAGATAATGGGATCTACAGCTTATCATAAGGCACTCTACCTCATGCGAGGAATACCACGAGACTTCTTTATTGTTCGATGTCTGTTATTGACAAATAGATACACACCCCCACCCCTATGATCCCTTATTGATGTCACTTGTTAAATCTACTTCAATCAGTGTAAATGAAGGGGAGGATACAGGTTAATTAGGGCCAGGCGTCCCGCCAGAGGGACACCTTTCGACAACTTCCGGTGAAATTGGAGGATATGGATATTACACATTTAGGTATATACAAGTTTCTTATATTGATTAAAAGTCTTGTTCATCCATCTGTATTGTCCGATTTACAATAGGCTTTACAGCAAAGCATGCCATGCGGATGTTTGAGGATGGCGCCCCACATCAAAATATTTTTTCAACCAGCACAGTTTTCATAAAATCACACATAGCTATTAAATATTCACTTACTTTTTGAAAGACTGATTTCCAACACTGACTCCCAGGACAAAAACTCAAAATTCTTCCTTGTTTGGGAAGAGAAAAACCTGAAACCTTGAACAAAAACTGTTGACATCTAGTGGAAGCCATAGGAATTGCAATCTGGGAGCTGGATTTGGATATGACTCAATACATTTCTTTGGAAGGGCATGGGCTTTCAAAAAAAAAAATCCTGATTGGTTTTTCTTTGGATTTTCTCCTACCAAATAAATTTTGTTATAGTCTCATATATTGTTTTAACATTTCTACAAACTGCAAAGTGTTTTCTATCCAATGCTACCAATTATATGCAGATCCTGGCTTCTGGGCCTGAGTAACAGGCAGTTTACTTTGGGCACATCAGTCAGACAGAAAGTGGAGAAAAATTAACTCTAGCCTGAAGAAGTTTTAAAGAAGGATCTTTAAACTTGGAGACAATTGAGATTTGTGTATGTGTGCCCTTCAGAGGGTAAATGTGCAAGACAAAATATGTTTTTGCCTTTGAACAGGGTATGGTAGTAGATACCAGGCGCACCGGTTTGTGTCAAGAACTGCAATGCTAATGGGTTTTTCACACTCAACAGTTTCCCATGTGTATCAAGAATGGTCCACTGTGGAAGTATTGGAGTCAACATGAGCCATCATCCCTGTGGAATGCTTTTGATACCTTGTAGAGTCTATGCTGCGACAAATTTGAAGCTGTACATACAGTGTATAACTATATTTTGAAGATGCTCTGAAGGATCACAATTATGAGTTAACCTTTTAGCTTAATGTGTCAGTGAGACAGGTCGCTGCCATTCATGAACATGAATCATTATAGCCCAGTTAGGTCAAAGGTCACTTTGAGATGAGAAACGTTTTACGATTATTAATAATTAGTCTCTGTCCTCTACATCTGTCCACCAGTCTATCCGACCAGCGAGCCAGACAGTCACAGAGTTCTATCTGTAACTCGTGACAACAATGCAGAGCATTCAATGACTTCAATATGAACAGGTCAGAAGGTCCAAAAGGTGAGCAGTGTGTAGCCTAGCCTAGACTCTGGCTCAGGCTCTCCCTTTGCCATGCCTTAGTAAATGACTGAGTTCTCTCATTCTGTAGTGGGAGAGAGAGGGAGATGATTCTGCCCCAGAAAGCTGATTCTAGGACTTAAGCTATTTGTCACGCCTGCTCTCACCCAGACATGATTGATGTTGGGTTCCCATAGCGATGATCTGCAGCCCCAGTGATTCTGTATTAAAAAGCTATCGATGCTGACGTTTACATATTAAAATTGGTAGTTAGAGCGATTCCCGGTGTGGAAACAAGGGACTCGCTCATGGCAAACATTATTGATCATCCTGTCAACACGTTATTCTCGGCTTTATGAGGAATCTACAGGGAAACATACAGTGGTGGAGAGTAGACTGATGAAAATGTCCCCGCCGGGCCGGGACTTGACAGAGGTATAGAGTGCCGAGCAAAGCCAGAGGGAGGAGAGAAGAACGAGGACATGCTCTATTCCTACAGTCTGTTTGCCGGGAGATATTGGTCATCTGTAAAGTGATGTATGACATGGGGATGACATGTTTCCCTAGTGACTGCGGTGACATACAGGGACCCATAACACACTGATACTATTGCAGAGGACAGGCTGTGTTAGGTTACCAATTTCTTTACTTGACGAAGGTATGGATTGCTGTGTGTTGGCAAGAAAGACACATCTCTGAGAACAAGCTGCAAAAGCTCTCTGTATCCGGTGTACTGTCGTCAAGAACATGCAGTTCTCGCACTAGGTTAACCTGTGGTATTGGATTGTGTTCTGGAAATGTTACCGTGTATTAATTACTGAGTCCAAATCCTGTCTTTGAACAAACTCCCCCTTCCCACAGTGGGAGGCCTACAGTGACTGAACAGGAGTCCCGCCAAGCAGACAAATCCAACAGGAGACCAACGTATTATTTCTATTGGTTACCCACCAAAATGTCAGCATTGTTAGCCATGTGTTTTGCGTTCATTTGAATGGTTGTGCTATAAAGCGCTTAAGTAGTCTGGATTGAGGGGAGCGGTTTGTTAAGTGATCCCCATGCCCCGGGGCGTAGACCTAAATCTATTTGGACATGAGCTTAGTGCTTGTAAGCCTATTATTCCCATCTGATGCCGAGGCTAAGCGCAAAAACACTGCATTGTTTCTTTCATTGGTCAAACTGATTCTATTATATTTGTATTCTCTGTAAAAAAAAAAAAGTTTAAAAAATTAAAATTAAAAAAACTCACTCCCAACGCCACACACACTCACACGTAGACATTCACTTAATATGCTACAGCACAGCGATCAGTGAGAATATGAACTTGAAATGTGTGGCTGTATTTACTATGAGGAGGTAACAAAACAAGAGAGAGAGAGAGAGAGAGAGAGAGAGAGAGAGAGAGAGAGAGAGAGAGAGAGGGAGAGAGAGAGAGAGAGAGTGAGAGAGAGAGACAGAGAGAGAGAGAGAGAGAGAGAGAGAGAGAGAGAGAGAGAGAGAGAGAGAGAGAGAGAGAGAGAGGAGAGAGAGAGACAGAGAGAGAGACAGAGACAGAGAGAGAGAGAGAGAGAGAGAGAGAGAGAGAGAGAGAGAGAGAGAGAGAGAGAGAGAGAGAGAGAGAAAAAAAAAAAAAAGTGTGTGAGAGAGAGAGAAAAAAAGGGAGCTGGGTTGAGAGAAGCTAAGCCCCTAGATGAAAGAGTGTCATATGCAAGGAGGTGATTGGGTCTCCCCGTGGTACAATGATGGCTCACACAGAGCCAGTGTTTTGTGATAGGGAATCTGAATTGAAATAAAAGGATAAATAATGAACTGCTGTGGATGATAAGGCAAATCACAGATCACAGTCAGTGGAAAGTGAACACTGCCTCCTCGGTCAATGAAATGGTAAGAAATTGGCCGCATAAGGCCACCATACAGTATGTTTTGCTGGTGAGCAACAGAGAAGATCGTTAAATATAAGGGTTGAATCTTTCAAACAGCGTAACAGCGTAGAGAATATGCAGATACTATTTCGGACAGTCTTATTTCTGGATTGTGTACATCACCAGAGTATATTGCACAGCATCATGATTAAAAGTTAGTACTGATTAATTGGATTGTCATGAACAAATCACATCAACTATTATGTCTCCCACACCAAGCAATCTTAGCCCTTATGTAGTTCAACTTCCCTTGTTGGGGTCCCACTCTCAGCCTGTCATTCCGGCTCTTGTCTTTGCAGTGGCTGATCAGGCGTGCCCAGATAAATGGCATCTGTAAGATCTGGCTGTTATGCAACACAACATTAATATTTAATCACAGACTCTACAAGAACAGGGGAGTCAGGATGTTTTGAATCAGGGGACAAATGTAGGAACCTCAGCAGACATGTTAAGCCCCAGTCAAGTCAGCCATGATTCTGTCTCGGCGAACAATATCGCCCTGCCATGTTAAAGATGGATCAAAACTGAAAAGATTCCAGAAAGAAGCCTAGAGCAGTATTTGCTCTAAGAGAGTCTGAAATCACTACGCCAGACAAACACTTCACTACTGGCCTAACTGCCCTAATATAGTCAATATCAAAGACATTTTGGAACAAAGATATGACAGATTCACGGGACTGAGGCTTGACTAAGTGGTCCACTTAAAGTCTTCTTACAAATATTGTTGAAAGATGTTTATTTGCATATTGTTGAATATTACGGTGTTTAACTCAGACGGCCTGAGTCTCTCCTTCTGCCTTCCTGCCTCTGTCTTTATTATAAAGATGATAGTTTCTCTGCCGACGTTTCATTAATTAGGGTAATTATGTATTTTTGACATTTTACTATTGAGGTGTTATTACATTTTTCAAATTCCACTCAGCACTGTTGCCACACAACATTAATAATGCTAATTAACCGCTGTGACAGTTCATTTAAGATAATTAATACAAATACTAATATTAGATGGCACACAATCGGAGCTCGGCGGAGTGAAACCAAATGCCTTATTCAAATGTCCAAAACCTTTCAGAAGAGAGGGAAAAAAGCATGTTCAGAACCCAAAATACCTGTGCAGGCTATAATTCAAAACTTTTCTTGTCAGACTTAAATAACTTCAATAGTCCAACTCATTTTTCTTTGAAGGGATGATCAGATTCCCTTTTTGACTTTCTTCACAAAGCTAGAACCCCCCTCTAACAGCAAATCAAAGCAATAGATTATGTGCAGGTTGTAATATAAATATCCATTAATGTAATCTAATGTAATTTCCCCCATTAGATATGTAAGGCACTGTTTATAGCACTGTAGTTTTTCATCTTTGAAAAGCCGTAATGAGCAAAATGCTTTTTTTCGTGGAAGGTCTCAATATAGAAATAGAGCGTTGGGGTAAAAAATGATGGTCAGTCGTATTCCTCAAGAGCTATAACAGGCCAACAGATGGTTCATTTGCACAGCACGCCCCAGTCCCCGCTCCCTCTCAGCTCCCACCACTGCACCACTCCTCCCCGGCTATAGGCCTGACTGTATCAAAGAAGGGAGGATGTCATTGCCTCTTAACCACCACACACGTTACCTCTGAACTGAAGTATAACGCCATTTAAGAGAGTGGGTTCATTTTTAACATGTCAGAGCCCGTTCAGGTTTGATCTCTGCTGTAGAAAGTCCAGGATTTACATACTGCGCTCCGTGAGCGGACACTTTCACTACAGTCAATGTGGCTGACTTTATGTCCCGAATGTTTCAGCATTATCCCCAGAGTGTTTCGGCATTATCCCCCAAGCTAGCCAGACCCTTTTATCAGCTAGAGTGGCTGTATTGATGTTGGTTATTCTTTGACGCTTAGGGCCCAGAGTAAGTAAAGGTGTCAGAAAGAGAGAATGGTTTGTAGCCTGGCTCGGACTGCAGGAGAATCTAAGTAAGACATTATCATTAACTACAAATAGGGGACTAACTCAGGGCCTCTATTCACCCGAGCCCTCATGAATCATTTACACCCTAGTACAAAGTGTTCTCTTGTAATACAGGTAGGAACAAAATGTAACACACACTCACACACGCACGCACACACGCACGCACGCACGCACGCACACACGCACACACACACACACACACACACACGATCCCCCTGAAGGCGTATTGAACCAAGCATTCAAAACAGCCTTATTTATTTTCTCCACCCCTAGAGACTGTGACCTTAGCACATCTCCTAATTGAATGAAGAGAGGCTAGTGGGTAGTGTTAGGCTGGTGTTAGGTGGAGTGTATTATTCGCTTCCCTAGCCCTGTCTTTCCCACAGTGGTTAGTGTTCCCTTAATGAGGAGAGATTCCCAGTCTGGGCTAGAGCTCGTTAGCAGGGCCTAGGGGTTAATAAGTGATGGAGTGTCCGTGCCGCCTTCTGGTAAACACCAGCAACCTTTAGCCAACAGGGTCAACTGAGATGACACATGTAGTTTTTTATTGGAGCGCTTGGGATACATGGTATACTTTTATCGCAACTAAGCTAAAGCCATGCAACAAAACAACATATTGTATGGGTTTATGGTCGTTGTATTGTGGTCCATTCGAGGTTATATAGGGGCGGCAGCGTAGCCTAGTGGTTAGAGCGTTGGACTAGTAACCGGAAGGTTGCGAGTTCAAACCCCTGAGCTGACAAGGTACAAACCTGTCGTTCTGCCCCTGAACAGACAGTTAACCCACTGTTCCCACTCCGTCATTGAAAATAAGAATATGTTCTTAACTGACTTGCCTGGTTAAATAAAGGTAAAAAAAAAAAAAAAATTAAAAAAATTAAAAAATATGTGTCCTCATAGGGCACTAGGTGGCTACTTCAATACATAGCCAGTAAATTAATACCAAGTCATTTAACTTCCCTTTTTAATATATTCTGTCTCTCTGACTTGAAGTGATTTGCTGTGATAACCGTGGCCTTGTGGAGAAAGACCATGTCCTTTGTGCATGACTGGTGCTTTAATTTTAGTCTTCTCTTAGTCCTTCATCCAAGAAGTTGACTTTAAGACACTCTTTGCTGTGACTTTGGCTGTCAAGTCCCCCGCTTCGACTTTGCCTCTTACTGTAAGTCAGGGGGTGTATTACACTGTAGCCAGGCAGGGCTGTGCAGTGTGCACTCGTGCAGTAGACTAAATGGTGTATTTTCCTCCCGTCCTTCCTCTCCTTCCTCTCTGTATCCCTCAGGAGTGTATGAAAGCAGTCTTAGAGGGTCCGTGGTGTCAGCGTCCTTGACTGTAAGCTGAGAGGGTGCTCTAACAGGGCCTCGCGGGGTCCTACTCAAGCCCACATGCCCACAAAACTGGCCTTGGGCTGGGCCTCAGGTCCTTGGATGGGTCCCTGGCACTGGTGCTCCTCTGCTCCTTGGTCCATGCCTTTACCCAGGGTGGCTACTGCTGCTACTGATACTGTTCATTATGGCCGAATACCAGGCCTTCTCCCTTAACATCATTAATGTGATTCATCATCATAATGTAGTCACATGTCAGCTAGATTGGAATGATTTGTAAGCAATATTGTAAAGCTGGTATTTAGCAACAAGCGCAATATTCAGTTTAGCAATTAGCTAGTGTATTACACTGTTTGCTGAACTGTTTTGTGATACATTAATCATTAAAGGATAAAACTCCATCATGTCTGAAAAGGATGCCAAAATAGGCTTTTTGAGAGACCTATGAGTAAGTTTATGACAGACTTAAAGGAGAGTTAACATGCTCATAGATGTCACCACAGATTGTGCGTAGTGTGTTAATTATCACACTGACATCTTCACACTGACACACACATACATATTCAGACACCTGTGTTCCCTGGTCCGTACAGTAGAGGGGGTGGCTGGATGTTGAACTTCACTGAGCACATCGCTCTCTCTCTCTCTCTCTCTCTCTCTCTCTCTCTCTCTCTCTCTCTCTCTCTCTCTCTCTCTCTCTCTCTCTCTCTCTCTCTCTCTCTCTCTCTCTCTCTCACTCACTCTCTCTCTCTCTCTCACTCACTCACCACTCACTCACCACTCACTCACTCACTCACTCACACACACACACACTCACACACACACACACACACACACACACACACACACACACACACACACACACACACACACACATAAAAACACACACACACAGTGGTGATGTAATTTGGTGCAACAGATGCCAAACAGGCTGGTAGGTGTGTTGTGTGTTCTGATCTGTGTGATTCAGCAGCACGTGGTTTAAAATGATATCCCTTCCTTTTCCTGGGTTTACAGTGCCTTGCAAAAGTATTCATCCCCCTTGGAGTTTTTCCAATTTTGGTGCTTTACAACCTGTAATTTAAATGGATTTTTATCTGGATTTCATGTAATGGACATACACAAAATAGTGCAAATTGGTGAAGTGAAATGAAAAAAAATGGAAAATACAAAATGGAAAAGTGGTGTGTGCATATGTATTCACCCCCTTTGCTATGAAGCCCCTAAATAAATCTGGTGCAACCAATTACCTTCAGAAGTCACATAATTAGTTAAATACAGTACACCTGTGTGCAATCTAAATGTCACATGATCTGTCACATGATCTCAGTATATATACACCTGTTCTGAAAGGACCCAGAATCTGCAACACCAATAAGCAAGGGGCGCCACCAAGCAAGCAGCACCATGAAGACCATGGAGCTCTCCAAACAGGTCAGGGACAAAGTTGTGGAGAAGTACAGATCAGGGTTGGGTTATAAAAATATATCTGAAACTTTGAACATCTCACAAACACCATTAAATCCTTTATTAACACATGGAAAGAAAATGGCACCACAACACACCTGCCAAGAGAGTGCCTCCCACCAAAACTCACAGGACCACATTAAGTCGTACATTACACAGAGCTGGGCTTTACAGACGAGTGGTCAGAAAAAAGCATTGCTTAAAAAAAAAGCAAACACATTTGGTATTTGCCAAAAGACGTGGCAGACTCCCCAAATTTATGGAAGAAGGTACTCTGGTCAGATGTGACTAAAATTGAGCTTTTTGGCCATCAAGTAATATGCTATGTCTGGTGCAAACCCAACACCTCTCATCACCATGAGAACACCATCCCCACAGTGAAGCATGGTGGTGGCAGCATCAAATGAAATCAAAGTTTATTTGTCACGTGCGCCAAATACAACAGGTGTAAGTGAAATGCTTACTTACAAGCTCTAACCAACAGTGCAATTAAAAAATATGTATTAGGTGAACAATATGTAAGTAAAGAAATAAAAACAACAGTAAAAAGACCATGTGAAAAATAACAGTAGCGAGGCTATACCAATAGTGAGGCTATATACAGGCACCGGTTAGTCGGGCTAAAGGAGGTAGTATGTACATGTAGATATGGTTAAAGTGACTCTGCATATGATAAACAGAGAGTAGCAGCAGCGTAAAACAGGAGTTGGGGTGGCACAAAATGCAAATAGTCCAGGTAGCCATTTGATTACCTGTTCAGGAGTCTTATGGCTTGAGGGTAAAAACAATTGAGAAGCCTTTTTGTCCTATACTTGGCACTCCCGTACCACTTGCCATGCAGTAGTAGAGAGAACAGTCAATGACTGGGGTGGCTGGGGTCTTTGACAATTTTTAGGGCCTTCCTCTGACACAGCAGGGTGTAGAGGACCTGGATGGCAGGCAGCTTAGCCCAAGTGATGTACTGGGCCGAACGCACTACCCTCTGTTGTGCCTTGCGGTCGGAGGCTGAGCTGTTGCCGTACCAGGTAGTGATGCAACCAGACAGGACGCTCTCAATGTTGCAGCTGTAGAACCTCTTGAGGATCTGAGGACCCATGCCAAATCTTTTTAGTTTCTCGGGGGGAATAGGCTTTGTCGTGCTCTCTGTATGACTGTCAAGGTGTGTTCGGACCATTCCAGTTTGTTGGTGATGTGGATACCAAGGAACTTGAAGCTCTCAACGTGCACCACTATAGCCTGGCTGATGAGAATGGGGGTGTGCTCAGTCCTCCTTTTCCTGTAGTCCACAATCATCTCCTTAGTCTTGGTTACTGCCACCGATCCCTTTTCCCTTTTCTGTTGGTTTTGTCTTATTGGTTACACCTGTTTCTCGTTCAGGTTTTTAGTTGGGCTATTTAAGCCCAAGTGCATTTCAGTTGTGTTTTTCTCCGGGATGGTTAGGTCCTGGTTTTGGGCGGGTTGTTTATATGCATGTCCTATTTTCTCTATGCCGGTATTAAAGCATTGTTCTGGACCTTCTGCCTCCTGCGCCTGACTCCGCATCCACTACGCCTAAGCGCATCACAGTTACGTTAACTTCTTGGTGACTGGGGGGCAGTATTGAGTAGGGGGGCAGTATTGAGTAGCATGGATGAATAAGGTCCCCATAATTCGTATATTTGGAAAGAAAACACTCTGAAGTTTCTAAAACAGTTTGAATGATGTCTGTGAGTATAACAGAACTCATATGGCAGGCGAAACCCTGAGAAAAAATCCAACCAGGAAGAGCGAAATCTGAGGTTGGTTGTTTTTCAACTCATTCCCTATTGAAGATACAGTGGGATATTGGTCATGTTGCACTTCCCAAGGCTTCCACTAGATGTCAACAGTCTTTAGAACCTTGTTTGATGCTTCTAATGGGAAGTGGGGCCGAATGAGAGGGGTCAGAGGTCTGGCAGAGAGCCACGAGCTCGTGACGCGCGGTCATGTGAAAGTTAGCTTGCGTTCCATTGCTTTGCTACAGACAAAGGAATTCTCCGGTTGGAACATTATTGAGGATTTATGTTAAAAACATGCTAAAGATTGATTCTATACTTAGTTTGACATGTTTCTACGACCTGTAATATAACTTTTTGGACTTTTCGTCCGACCTTTCGGCTGGACTTGCACGCCCTAACAAAGGAAGGTAATTTGGACATAAATGACGAAATTTATCAAACAAATCAAACATTTATTTTGGAACTGGGATTCCTGGGAGTGCATTCTCATGAAGATCATCAAAGGTAAGTTAATATTTATAATGCTATTTCCGACTAACGTTGACTACACAACATGGCGGATATCTCTTTGCCTGTTTTGGTCTCTGAGCGCCATACTCAGATTATTGCATGGTGTGCTTTTTCCGTGAAGTTTAAAAAAAATCTGACACAGCAGTTGCATTAACTTCTTGACGCTATCCATCCCTGTCGCGGGATCATTTTCGTCAGCAACTGCTGAACAGCACAGCGCAACAGTCAAATAATATTACTAAAAAACATTCATATTCATGAAATCACAATTGCAATATTGCAAAACACAGTTTAGCTTTTTGTTAATCCACCTGTCGTCTCAGATTTTGAAATTATGCTTTACAGCGAAAGTAATCCAAGTGTAAATTTATCGATAGCCTAGCATAGCATTATGTACACTTAGCATCAGGAGGGGGCTCTGAGAGTCCCCAACTATCCACTTACGCAATGTGATCTTTCACGCTCATTTTCAAAATAAAAGCCTGAAACTATGACTAAAGACTTAGGGAAGCCATAGAAAAAGGAATCTGGTTAATATCCCTTTAAATGGATGATAGGCATGCATAGGAACAGAAGGGTTTCGAAATAAGAGGCACTTCCTGATTGGATTTTCCTCAGGGTTTCGCCTGTAATATCAGTTCTGTTATACTCACAGACAATATTTTGACAGTTTTGGAAACGTTAGAGTGTTTTCTATCCTCATCTGTCAATGATATGCATATTCTAGCATCTGGTCCTGAGATATAGGCCGTTTACATTGGGAACGTTAACCTCTTCAGTCTACCCTCTACTTTTTCGAACATTCTGTTAAAAATCGCGCAACATTTCAGCGCCCTGCTACTCATGCCAGGAATATAGTATATGCATATGATTAGTATGTGTGGATAGAAAACACTCAGACGTTTATAAAACTGGTTAAATCACGGCTGTGGCTTTAACATAACGTGCGTTTCATTGAAAAGTGCAGGAAAATCTGATCACTGAAAGTGGAAAAATATATCCATCCGCCGCTTCAACCCATTGTTATGGGCGAAAGACATTAAATATGGCTGAGGTTGCAGTACCTACAGCTTCCACACGATGTCAACAGTCTTGTAATTTGCCTAGGATTTGTTTCTTGGTCAAACGAACAAGAGACAGCCCATTTCTTCCGGTCTCCGACCGGATATTTTGGTTGAGAAATAGACGGACAGTATTTCAAGATGGATCCCTATAGAAAACACTTCGTCTCGTGATTAATTTGATCGCTTATTAACGTTTACTAATACCTAAAGTTGCATTACAAAAGTATTTCGAAGTGTTTTGTGAAAGTTTATCGTCGACTTTTTGAATTTTAAAAAATGACGTTACGTTATGAAACGCTATTTTTTTTCATTTATCACACAGTCTACATAGAACGATATCTAGGCTATATATGGACCGATTTAATCGAAAAAAAGACCCAATAGTGATTATGGGACATCTAGGAGTGCCAACAAAGAAGATGGTCAAAGGTAATGAATGTTTTATATTTTATTGTGCGGTTTGTGTAGCGCCGAATATGCTAATTATTTTGTTTACGTCCCCTGCGGGTCTTTTGTGGTGTTACATGCTATCAGATAATAGCTTCTCATGCTTTCGCCGAAAAGCATTTTAAAAATCTGACTTGTTGCCTGGATTCACAACGAGTGTAGCTTTAATTCAATACCCTGCATGTGTATTTTAATGAACGTTTGAGTTTTAACTAAATACTATTAGCATTTAACGTAGCGCATTTGCATTTCCAGAGCTCTAGATGGGACGTCTGCGTGCCAGGTAGAAGCAAGAGGTTAAGGTTAAGGGATACGTTGTTATTCTGGCACCACCCGGCCAGGTCTCTGACCTCCTCCCTATTGGCTGTCTTGTCGTTGTCGGTAATCAGGCCTATCACTGTTGTGTCGTCTGCAAACTTAATGATGGTGTTGGAGTCGTGCCTGGCCATGCCGTCGTGGGAGAACAGGAGGGGACTTAGCACGCACCCCTGAGGGGCTCCAGTGTTGAGGATTAGCATGGCAATTGTGTTGCTACCTACCCTCACCACCTGGGGGCGGGTCATCAGGAAGTCCAGATTCCAGTTGCAGAGGGGGGTGTTTAGTCCCAGGATCCTTATCTTAGTGATGAGCTTTGAGGGTACTATGGTGTTAAATGCTGAGCAGTAGTCAGTGAACAGCATCACGCTTTGGCGATGACTTTCATAGGTAGGGACTGGGAGACTGGTCAGAATTGAAGGAATGATGGATGGCGCTAAATACAGGGATTTTTTTCAGTCTTCCAGAGATTTTAGACTGGGATGGGAGGATCCCCTTCCAGCAGGACAATGACCCTAAGCATACTACTAAAGCAACACTCAAGTGGTTTAAGGGGAAACATTTACAGTTGAAGTCGGAAGTTTACATACACTTAGGTTGGGGGTCATTAAAACTCATTTTTCAACCACTCAACAAATTTCTTGTTAACAAACTATAGTTTTGGCAAGTCGGTTATGACATCTACTTTGTGCATGACACACGTAATTTTTCCAACAATTGTTTAAAGACAGATTATTTCACTTTTAATTCACTGTATCACATTTCCAGTGGGTCAGAAGTTACGTACATACACTAAGTTGAATGTGCCTTTAAACAGCTTGGAAAATTCCATAAAATGATGTCATAGTTTTAGAGGCTTCTGATAGGCTAATTGACATCATTTGAGTCAAATGGAGGTGTACCTGTGGATTTATTTCAAGGCCTACCTTCAAACTCAGTGCCTCCTTGCTTGACATCATGGGAAAATCTAAATAAATCAGCCAAGACCTCAGAAGAAAAATTGTAGACCTACACAAATCTGGTTCATCCTTGGGTAGCAATTTCCAAATGCCTGAAGGTACCACGTTCATCTGTACAAACAATACAAACACCATGGGACCACGCAGCCGTCATACCGCTCAGGAAGGAGACGCATTCTGTATCCTAGAGATTAATGTACTTCGGTGCGAAAAGTGCAAATCAATCCCAAAACAACAGCAAAGGGCCTTGTGAAGATGCTGGAGGAAACAGGTACAAAAGTATCGATATCCACAGTAAAATGAGACCTATATCGTCTTAACCTGAAAGCCGCTCAGCATGGAAGAAACCACTGCTCCAAAACCACCATAAAAAAGCCAGACTACGATTTGCAATTTCACATGGGGACAAAGATCGTACTTTTGGAGAAATGTCCTCTGGTCTGATGAAACAAAAATAGAACTGTTTTGCCATCAAGACCATCGTTATGTTTGGAGAAAAAAGGGGGAGGCTTGCAAGCCGAAGAACACCATCCCAACCGTGAAGCACGGTGGTGTCAGCATCATATTTTGTGGGTGCTTTGCTGCAGGAGGGACTATTGCATTTCACAAATTAGATGACCTCATGAGGGAGGAAAATTATGTGGATATATTGAAGCAACATCTCAAGACATCAGTCAAGAAGTTAAAGCTTGGTCGCAAATGGGTCTTCCAAATGGAGATTGAGCCCAAGAGTACTGCCACAGTTGTGGCAAAATTGCTTCAGGACAACAAAGTCAAGGTATTAGAGTGGCCATTACAAAGTCTTGACCTCAGTCCTTTAGAAATCGTGTGTGCGAGCAAGAAGGCCTACAAACCCGATTGAGTTACACCAGCTCTGTCAGGAGGAATGGGCCAAAATTCACCCAACTTATTGTGGGAAGCTTGTGGAAGTCTACCTGAAAAGTTTGACCCAAGTTAAACAGTTAAACAAGGCAATGCTACTAAATACTAATTGAGTGCATATAAACTTCTGACCCACTGGGAATGTAATGAAAGAAATAAAAGCTGAAATAAATAATACTCTCTACTATTATTCTGACATTTCACATTCTTAATTAAAATAAAGTGGTGATCCTAACTGACCAAAAACAGGGAATTTTTACTAGAATTGTAAAAAACGGAATATAAATGTATTTGGCTAAGGTGTATGTAAACTTCCGACTTCAACTGTAAATGTCTTGGAATGGCCTAGTCAAAGCCCAGACTTCAATCCCATTGAGAGTCTGTGATGTGACTTAAAGATTGTTGTACACGAGCAGAACCCATCCAACTTGAAGGAGCTGGAGCAGTTTTGCCTTGAAGAATGGGCAAAAATCCCAGTGGCTAGATGTGCCAAGCTTATAGTGACATTCCCCAAGAGACTTGCAACTGTAATTGCTGTAAAAGGTGGCTCTACAATTTTTTTGTATCTTCATCTTCAAAGTGGTAGGTATGTTGTGTAAATCAAATGATACAAACCCCCCAAAAATCCAGGAAAAATGCCAAGTGGGATGAATACTTTCGCAAGCCACTGTATAACTAGCACTAATAGCTTACAAAGCTGGACCGTCTTCTATCAGTGTTTCTCAATCTCCAAATCTGGGATTATGTTTCCTGATCCTTGAGATGGGTAACTAACACTAAGGTTGATACATTTCCCAAAATCCTGAAATCCATTCCCCAAATTCACAGAAATCCTTTTTGGAAGATTCCTGTAATCAAGAGGGAATAAGCAAGAAATTTGGAATCCTCCAATCAGAATTTCATACAAAACCTGGGAAATGTGTCAACAATAACGGGATTTTGCAGCTGTAACTGACACAGATTTTAAGATTTAATGGAAGCAGTCCCAAAAGGACGACTTGCTTGCTGGTCCCTGACATAAAACATTTTGTGAAGCCCCCTGTTTAGGCGAACTTTGTGGTTCTGGTACCGGTTCCGACCAATATTTTTTGCTAATGAATCGATCTGTGGATACCGTAGACGGAAATGAGGTGATAGCCCTGGTTCCCACGGACACAGTGACATATTTTCTGAGCCTACGTGACATAGGATGTGAAATCTGAAACCACTTGAAGCTGGGATGTCCCTCCTACCATTTAATTGGCTCTTCCGACTGTCCATCAACTCCTGGCTGAACCCTACACTCCAGCCACTGACAAAGCACATGCCTGCGATCCATGCATCGTAGCTCAGCGGGAGAAAATGGCGTCATCACTGAGACACATTCAGAGATCCATTTAGTCCAAAATCATGTATAGATTTGAAACAAAAAACACTTTCTCTTTGGCAAAGATGGACAATATTAATACGCGATGAAATGCCAGTTCCTAGTGAGTTCAGAAAGCCAATCTAGAGTTCTGTGAGACAGCCATTAGGGCAGACGTTTTGATCAAGAGAGCCCTTTAGAAAATATACACATTTTCTCTAACACTAAACATACAAATATGTATTCTACAGTTATAAGAAAGGTGACATTTTATAGTTAGTAATTTTATATTTGATTATACTATATTTAGAAAGCATATAAGTAATTTCAAGGCTCATTCATACAGTTCTGTTGAATAGGAAATACATCATAAAAACATTTTCATATTCTCATATTTTTTTCATATTTGTACTGTGTTCTTGAGCTTGTGTCCTCAAAAGTGACAACACCTCAGCATTTGATAACTATTTTTATCAGGAAGGTGAGATTTTTGGAGTCTTGGAGTATGCAGCATTATTAGTTATTGTTTAAGGCCCTCTCATTAAAAAAAATGCAGATTATGTAGAATACAATTCCAATTACATTTAGTTGCATTTAACAGGATTTATACAATATTGCATTGAAAACGTACTGTGTGTGTATGTGCATGCTCTATTCAACCTTTCCGTGATGACTTTGTTCAATCGATCAGTTACATTTTGGGGGCAATTCCACGATAACGGAATTACACTGACTCCATTTCACTTTAAAATGGACGCCAAACAAAAAAACATTCATTTCAAAGTTTGGGAAATCATACAACTCACAAGGACAACTTTTAACAATTTCCACAGAAAATGTTACAAAAACTAATTTAGTGGAAGAACTGTGCAGATGTAAACTTTGGTAACGTAACTACGGTAAAATCTCCCTCACGTTTTTATGCGACCACATTTTTAAAAAACTCTTAAATATCTGCTCTGAATTTAGTTGTCTGCAGAAACAATGGGGAGTCAGCTAGGACATGACTCGTTGAGTTTGAAAAATCTCTTTTGGTTATGGAACTACAGTAAGTGAAGTGGATTTAGAATTACATCATGGGTCCCTGATCTGTACTACACAGAAATGCATAATCATGGAATTTGAATGTTATTCTCTTCATATTTCACAATTTTAGACATCACAGTGCAGCACAGCAGAGCACAGTACAGTGCAGTACAATACAGCAGTACAATAAAGTTCAATAGAGTACGATAGAGCATAGTTCAGTACAGTAGACGACATTACATGATACTGTACTCTGCTCTACTGCAATGTACTATACTATACTTTTCTTTATTGTATTGTATTGTACTGTACTGTACAGTACTACAGTGTGGTACTGGGCTGTAATCTACTGTGCTCTACTCACTGAATAGTATTGTATTGTACTGTGCTGTACAGTAAGTACTACAGTATGGTACTGGGCTGTAATCTACTGTGCTCTACTCACTGAATAGTATTGTATTGCACTGTGCTGTACAGTACTACAGTATGGTACTGGGCTGTAATCTACTGTGCTCTACTCACTGAATAGTATTGTATTGCACTGTACTGTACAGTACTACATTATGGTACTGGGCTGTAATCTACTGTGCTCTACTCACTGAATAGTATTGTATTGTACTGTGCGATCCTAACTTGTGAAACATGCGTCTATTACAGGTATATATTTGACCCAGTCTGGTCCGTCTGTGGACGTTAACATCAAGGCCAATTTTGTAATGGATTTAAGAGTTTTAGTCACTTAATAATTCATAAACAAAATGTTTATCAGTAAATCAATACTCACTAATTGGTAGGTCAACCATTACTTGTTGCTTCTGTGAACATTCATTATCCTCTCTCCTCATGAGGGAGAGAAATTAGAAAATATCTTCAAGATACTGTACGAGGGTTTTTGCCAATGTTTCTTAAAACTTACAGAAGATCAACAATTTCTCCAAAACTAAAATAGAAGTATTGATATTAGTTGTCAGGGCCCTTTACTTCAGCATTATTGTGTTTTGGTGTATTTCTCATACCCTTTACATGTTTTCTGGTACCTTTTCAATGTTTGCCATTGATTGTTCCACATTTTTAGGATGGCAAATGATGGAAAAATGTATATATGCCTTCATTTCTCAAAAAGACAACCTCTTTGATTTCATTTGACACCAATTTGATATGTTCCTGTGAACTTTTCATGTTGGTGCTCATGGCTCCTTTTACATGGAAATGACCTGTTTCCAACCATAACATCTTGTTGAAGACTTTACCCTCGGAGAATGTACTGTCTTTTCCCCACTTTTTGCTAATTGCCGTGACCTGAGTTGTTGAAAGCTGCCCATCACAGAAGGTAATAATGCTAAATGTGTGCAGAATATTTCCTTGATAATGTGCTAGAGCTATGTGCAATCAATTAGCTTCAATATGTGACATATTAATTTTAATCAGGTCAGATGCAAAGCATAGCACTGTCTCTATATGTAACAGAGATGATGACTGGATATAGAGTACATTGGTAGAAGTCAGTGTCGCCCAGGAGACTACAGACTCCCCTGCAAAAGTCTAGGCCCCTAGGCTTAGTTCTGTCCTCACTAAAATGCCATCTCTTTTCGTTTCATGTTGTTCTTCTCATCTTCTCTTTCCTCTTCTTCTTTTTACCAGTTCCGGTCTGGGCCTTTTTGTAAGTGTTCAGTGACAAATAGCTTTGAGAGAAAGCTGTATAAAATTGTAAAGCTCTCTACGGGAATTGATTGAATTGTATCCAGGCAATTCACAGACAGAGAGAGTAGAGTAATTGGATTCTGGGGTCCCTAATATTATTTTGGCCAATCACTTGATGGCTGCAAATGTTACTAGGGGCTTTCTGAGTGTATCAAAGCTGTCATTATTACTTTTAGTTATTCCGGAGGTTTCCTAGCATTGCACACTTTACTATTTGATTTTGTAATGTTCCCTGGAGGTTGCAGCCATGTCTTGGAGGTTTCCTGTGTGTTTTTTCCACAACAGGTAAGTTCCAAGTAGGAGGCAGACGGAGGGTACAGGCAGGTAACGACACCCCGTGGGACTTCGGGACGCGGGCACCACCACCTCTGGGTTCACGAGACTCTCTGTTTGTCGCAAACACCCTCACCAGCTGATCCCTGCTCCCCCGCTCTAACGCTGATGCAAGACGCTGCAAACGTTATCCCCGGATGATGCTCGGACCTCTAAAAAAAAAAACCTCCGTGCCCTTTTGGTTCTGTATAGGGAATGGTGGAAGGTAAGAGATTAAGAGAATAAGAGACTGAGTAAATGAGAGAGTGAACTGAGTGAACCTGAGGGATGAAGAGTGATTAGCTTGTGTTATCAGACCTCAGGCTGGCTACATGGGGCTGGGAGCTAGCTAGCTGCCTTGCCTGAGCTTACATCATCGTGTTAAAGAAGAGCAGGTCTGTGTTAAAAGCCCTGTGCCTCTCAGTGTCTTCCAGGTGATTATCCACTGATGGGAAACAGTTGAGTCATTAGGGCTCTCAGAGATCAGACTCTTGATATGGTGGATAGATATCATCAGATACTTCACCAGGGAAATAATAGCTCATCTGTGTTAGTGTCTGGTCCTAATTGTAGCTTTGTCAGATGCTCACACAGGTATGGAATAATGAGTCTGAACAGCAGCCAAATATACAAATGCAAATTGGGGGGGGAAATGATAGACTTTCCTGTTGGATTGGGGTGGGTAGTAATGGTAAATGTGTTGTTCAGAAATATCATTATGGCACTGGAGTGTAATAGTAGAGATAATAGAAGGTTCCGCGCCTGGCTCTGTAATGTGTATAATGTGCAGCTGTGGGCTGTGGACTGTGGACTGTGTCTTTTGTTGCTCAGAAAGAATCTGCTGTTTTAATTACCTACTCGGCAACACTAAGAACATAATTGGTTGTGTTTCTGTATTTTCCTGGATGTTTCTGGCATTTTCGTTGGGAACGTGCTGTTTCTGCCAGTGATGAATGTTCCAGGCGGAAGGCGACTGCTGTTACGACTCAACGCTGCTTGGAAAAATAGTGATTATCTGGAAGCCTGTCGGTTAGATGTGCCATGGGAATGTGGCGTTACCATTATATGAGCTTACCCTGAACATTACATGGTATGATCCCGTGAAATGTATGGACGGTGTCTGTGCTTTGGACAGTATGAACCTCTTTGAAGATCTGCTATTGGTGCTCAGACTATCAACAACCGGCCGTCGTGGGATGAGCAGCAATCAAAGCAAATCTAAAATGGAGCAAGAGGGTATTCTCACAAGGTATGAGACATCCATCAGGTTCAATACTAACATCGGACATACAGTATCATCATGCCAGTGGAGGATGGATCCAGTATCTCCGGGCCCACAGGTGTTTTACACGAAACTTGGATGCATCTTTTTTTCATCAAGTGTGTTCATCCTTAAGCCTGATTTACGGAATCTTTCTCTTCCAGGCCAGGTGTTTATTTCATTGGAGTTCAGAGCACATCCAAGTCTCATCCAAGTCATCTATAACTGTTGAGCCCACGAGGCAGGTGCAAGACACAAGAAACACTTTTAGCCTGTGCTATCAGCGGCTTCACCGATGAACGCCTGACCCCTGAGACACTCTGTGGCAGCTGAGGAAGAGGGTGAGGGAGGACAGAGGGAGTATAATTCATCAGAGAGAGAACAGAACGGCAGGCAGCTGTGTTGGGACGGTGGGACCACGTTATTTAGCAGGGTAATGATGTGTTTTTTTTTGTTTTTTCACTCTATATATTTTTCTCTCTCTCTTCTTCCTGTGAGAGGAGAGAGGACTCCTCAGACTACACTTCACTGCTGAAAGAGAAGGGAGGAGGGGGAAAGAGAGGAGAAAGAGGGAGGGGAGAGAAATTGAGAATGGGTAGAAGGAGGGCAGGGGGAGCGAGAAAAAGAGAGAGACAAGGGGGTGAGAAAGATGATTATTTTTTTCAATCTGAAAGAGGTAAACAGAGGAAGATAGGGTCTCAAAGGGAGGGTACAGGAAGGACTGGTCCTCTTCACTGCGGTTCGGACGAGCGTCTGTCATTGCACCTCCAGCCGGGGGAGCCCTGCCCTCCCTTTCTGTCCCCAGGAGAGAGGCCTCTATGCGGGCCGCTGAGCTGACAGACCTCCTGCCTAGCCACTTCATCATCCAGCCCAGACAGGGCTCCGGGCTCTAGGAATGCTCTTTACAGGGAGGTGCTGAGGCACTGAAGCCCAGGCACTGTCTCCTCTCACAGGGGGGAGGGCTGACACTGACTCTTCACCTGCAGCGGCTTGTTATAAACGGTCTCGGTGGAAAGCCAAGCATTAAGATAAGGTGTGTGATTGCATTGTCAAGGAGTCGCTTGTGTTTTTCTGGGCTCTCCCTTTCTCTCCCTGCCCAGACTATGGAACTATCTGGCAGTGTGCCATTATACCTACACATCTCACTGCCACTGAGTGCAGCTGTGTCACCACTGACCACTTTAACCCTGCTTATGACAGTCTAATATTTGGACATGTTAGTGAGTTTTTCTTTTCTGGAATATGCTATAATGGCTACTTCCTTTATTAGTGATATTGAGGTTCATGAGACTGTTCCCTTGGTGCCTCTGCCTTTTTCATTCTGTGAAGAAAGTGCACTACCGTGCAGTGTTGCTTTCGAGCATTCCGTCTACTTTCTCGAGTTACAACGCAGAGTAATGAATCCATATGTCGTTTTGGTGATGTTGTAAATGTACTATTCATCTCTTGCGGTGGTGAGAAGGAAATGTACCTTAGAGAATGTAGTAACCCCAGTTAGTATGTGCCACTGGTCATAGGGATGAGAGGGGAGGAGTACTGCCAACACACACAAACACTCTTTTCGCCCCAATCTATGTCTATTTCATAAATCCACCAGAGAGAATAACTTCAAGAGCCTCTCATAACAGGAACGCACTAGCCTCGAGGTTGAATTAATGATCAGTATATGAATGTTTTATAGGCAGTAATAGCTACCCTTGGTAGGATATTTGGAACAACTTGGAACATGATGTGCTTTTACCACAGCAGGGAACAGAGATTCATGGCCTCACTTTGAGTAGGCCCTATCGTTTATAACAGCTTCGGAGTGTTCTCAAATCGAGCTGGGTCCAATGTCTCATCACATGAGTTCCAAGGTGAACTCCTAGAGTTGCTGGATTGTACGTGATTTCAATTCTGGAATTCATCCGTCTATTTCATTTGATCTATTTAGCATTGGTAATTTGCTAGGTTTCCCAACTTTGAATAGGGAGTGGATGCATTTCCGAATTCTCAGGAAGCCTCTTCCACACAGCTAAAGACCGGAAGCTTCTGTGCTCGTGCAGGATTCTCTCCATCACGCAGTCTCCGCTCTACTCGTTTGGCGGCCCAGAGAACCGGCTACTCTGGAGAATGGTGCTCGTTTCATGAAGTAAGTAAGTAAGTAAGTAATGAAGCAAGATCACAAATGATAGCATTGTATATAACGCAACTAAATATAATAGCATAGTATAATGCTACTGTCAGATGAAAAACATCACCTCATTTCTTTTCAGTCTGTCGTATGATGGTTGTATTTTTCGCTGAAGGTGCGTGCCAATCGACAAAACACAGGGATGCTACATTTGTCAACATCATCTGCTCAAAGATTTGCTCAGTGTGAACTCGCAGGAACTCATCAGAACAGGAAGCAAAAGCTAAATAGATTAAATTAAAACGATGTAAGTCCAGGACGGAGAACAAGACATGTATAGCTAGCTTAGCAGTTCACATTTAACCATTTTAACATTTAACCACATTTAACATTTAATCATTTGCTAACATATTTTTGTTGTTGTTTTTGAAGTAGTTTGACGTTTTTGGAGCAATTGTGTTAGCTTTTAATGATTTGATTGAATATATGGAATGAATGCAATGGGAAATGGACACAGTCCAACTTAAGAACACTCCCAAGGTATGAAAACACTTGACAAAGTTTTTTTTTCAAGGGAGAAATACCCTTTTCAAAGCAAATCAAATTAAAATGTTATTTGCACCGAATTCAACAGTGAAATGCTTACTTACAAGCCCTTAAACAACAATGCAGTTTTAAGGAAAATACCCCGCAAAAAATGTAAATAAAGTAACAAATAATTCAAGAGCAGCATAATAATAATAACAATAGTGAGGCTATATACAGGGGGTACTGTCAATGTGCGGGGGCACCGGTTAGTCGAGGTAATTGAGGTAATATATACATGTAGGTAGAGTTATTAAAGTGACTTATGCATAGATAATAACAGAAAGTAGCAGCAGCAACTTAAAAGGGGGGAGGCAACGCAAGTAGTCTGGGTAGCCATTTGATTAGATGTTCAGTAGTCTTGTAGCCCAGGGGTAGAAACTGTTTAAAAGCCTCTTGGACCTAGCAGCAGAGAGAACAGTCTATGACTGGGGCGGCTGGAGTCTTTGACAATTTTTAGGGCCTTCCTCTAACACCGCCTGGTGTAGAGGTCCTGGTTGGCAGGAAGCTTGGCCCCAGTGATGTACTGAGCCGTACCTACTGCCCTCTGTAGTGCCTTGTGGTCGGAGTCCGAGCAGTTGCCAAGAGTCTAATGAATATATGATTCAGGAGAGATAGGGAAGGGCTTCATATACAGTAGCAAGTTTAAGTGATATTGTATTAATACAGGTGTAATGATGAATGCACAGGCATAATCAATCATTAGATTATGAGCTTAATTTTGAAGTGATGGTTACGCTAGCTGATGATATTGTGGACTTCATAATGCGTTGGGTGATTCACTGCAGGGTATCTAATCATCCTTGCATTAGTTACAGTTAGTGAAATCATATTTCTCTCAAAGTCTTCTGTTTTTGTGTAGCAGGTATAGCAGGTCAACAATATATCAAGGAACATGTCCACTACCTGAGAGGAAGCAAATTCCAATATACTGTAAAACTGTGAAGGCAGACCAGACAAGGTAACATAACATCTCCAGGTCTGAGGATACACTGTGTTGTAAACCAGGGGGGTTAGGGTCAGCCTGAAAAGCCACAGACTGCACTCACACTGCACTCACACTTCCAGGCTGCACTCACCAACTGCAAGATCATCATACATTCATGCTAACTGCTTTGGGCATTCTGCTTCTTGGAAAAGAGAATAACCTCAGATATCCCAACAGTTTCAGCAACCTACAGTACACATCAATCCTGCGTTCTCTCTAACCATGACTCCTACAGTCTTCAGGAACAGCCATGTCAAGGCGTTTCTCTTTTTACTTGAGAGCAGCCTGTTTACCTGTGCCAAGTGTGTGTGTACCAGTTGCCAGTTTGGCACAGCACACTCTGTGAACAGGTTGTTTAGCGAGAGGAGTAAGCGATAACGGCTGCCTATCTGTGCGTGTTCATCAGCATTACAATGTCTCTGAAGTGTAGGAGCAGAGCAACACAGTGCCGTGTGTTGCTTATAAACTCACTGTTCAGCTTTATGTTTACTTCCTGGCCTAATGAGGAACTAATGAGAACTTGGACAAGGTGTTGAGCATCTTTGAGGCTGTGAAGTGGGTGCCTGTGTGTGTGTGTGTGTGTGTGTGTGTGTGTGTGTGTGTGTGTGTGTGTGTGTGTGTGTGTGTGTGTGTGTGTGTGTGTGTGTGTGTGTGTGTGTGTGTGTGTGTGTGTGTGTGTGTGTGTGTGTGTGTGTGTGTGTGTGTGTGTGTGTGTGTGTGTGTGTGTGTGTGTGTGTGTGTGATCGTTTGTGCATGTGCATACCTGTCCACCTGTCTCCCCGATGGCATTTGTGTGTGTGTCCGTGTTGCATAATGTAAAAAGGAAGTAATACTTGTTTTCTATTCAGGTTTGGAATTAGGGTCTACTATATAGTTGAGTCGTAATAAGGCCGTCAGACAATGACGGATGGTGTACTTCAGGGGGATAGACAATCCAATTGTTCTTACCATAATGGTTTCCTCTCAAGGAAATTAATCTAATGTTTTTTCAGGGTGTATGTGAGGAGGTTTTTCAGGGTGTGTGTGTTCGGTTTTTGCTATCATTAGGGACATTTGTTGGTCCCAACAAGGAAAATTACTATTTTAGGCTTAGGGGTTAGATTAAGGGTTAGAGTTGCAATTAGGGTTGTGGTTAGGTTTAGGGTTAGGGTTACGGTTAGAGTTAGGATTAGGGATAGGGTTAGGGGTTTGGGGTTAGGGTAGGGTTAGGGAAAATAGGATTTTGAATGGGAATCAATTGTTTGGTTCCCACAAGGATAGTAGTGTGTGTGTGCGTGTACGTGTCGCGTGTGTGTGTGCTGGTATAAGGAATAGGGAAAACTTAAAAGAGTATGTGTTGTTGCTGTAGTTGTAGGACTGTATTAAAACATTCAGGACTTTATTTCCAGCACCATTTTCAAAAGCACACGATTTGGACCTGTTAAAGCCGTCACTCTTCCATTATGAAAACCCAGGCACCAGGATTGATCATTTACCTGTCATATATGAGCTCACTTGCTCTAAGAAGGGAGGGGTGGCAATGTTTGAGGTGTGTCCTTAAATACGTGCCCCAAAGTGCCAATCTCGGAATGTGCTGTTGGGGATACATATTTAAGACCAACAGAAAGCTAGTCTTAGTGGTAATGCAGTTGGTTATGGCATGAAGCGCAGCCTAAAAACCATGTGTTTAGAAGCAGAAAAAGTTAATGTATTTTTTCCCCATTTAGTTTCATTTAATTTAAAACCAAGCACAGCTTCCCCTCCTCTTAATGAAGTCTGTTTTTTTGTCATGGCCAATGCATTCGCCAAGTACTCAAGACTATCGATAAAAAGTTTGGCTCATGAGACCCCTTTGAAATACATCTTAATCACCAAAGCTTTATTAAAAGATCAAGTTTGGCAGCAGAAAAACATCCCCTTTTTATCTCTGTAGGCTATGGCATTATTTTAGCCAGCCCCTGTGTCACCTTAGAGAGCTTTTTATGTCTCTATTTTGGTTTGGTCAGGGTGTGATTTGGGTGGACCTTCTATGTTCTTTTTTTCTAATTTTTGTTCTATTTGTTTGGTTTGGCCGGGTATGGTTCTCAATCAGGGACAGCTGTCTACCATTGTCTCTGATTGGGAACCATACTTAGGTAGCTTTTCCCACATGTGTTTGTAGGTAGTTATTTTCTGTTCAGTGTTTTCTGCACCTGACATGACCCTTTCGGTGTTGTTTATTTTCTCTTTGTTATTTTGTTATAGTGTTCAGTTAAAATAAAAAGCCTGAACACTTACCACGCTGCGCTTTGGTCCGATGATTCCTCTTCCTCTTCTTCATCAGACGACTCCTGTTACACCCTGTTATTATTGTGGATGTGTTTAGGCTATATGCCCACCATGGAACAAGAGATGAGATAACATGGTGTGACATTTCAGTTATTTTCTGTTTCGTTTGATTAAAAAACAAGCCCTTGCTAAGCTACCCGTACCCTACCATAACAAAACCTGGTTCAACAGCAATGCCTATGGTGTCTTTTTTTTAAATTCCAGCCATGCATTAGCCAAGTAGCCTATCCGTAAACTGTTTCTAAATGCTCTACATATGAGTTTTGCCAACATGCTTTTGCATTATTCACAATTCAAATAGGACATAACTGAAGGATATCATCCACTGGGCTCGTATCCATCCCCATTTCCAAAGAGCGCCTCTTGTCCAGTTACCAAAGATGCGCTCCTCCACACATAGGCTACTCAAAACGTTCAGTCCTATAATGCCATAGCAATGGTTGTCCTAGGCTATACCTTGTATTTGTACTTGAGGAGAAGTGCGATGCGTAAAGCCCTATACTCGTTGAAGCCAATTACAACAATGTTGACTGTCAACACTCCAAGCATATTGAGCAAACACCGGATGTGTTATTTTTACTGTTGCTATCACTCATTACTGGTGCCTATGCTCTTTAATAGAATTTATTATCAATCCACAATGGACTAGGAGGATAATGTTCCATGTCCGCAGCTGAATTGGAGTAAGACCGTCAATAACCTATGGAGCTTGGGACAAACGCATGCAGTATTAAGATATACAACGCCTTAACTGGCCAGTGAGTGGCCAAACCCTCATCACACCTAAAACGTGTTTACTCATCCAAACCCATCCCTCTCTAGCCACCGCCAGCTATTGCGCTCATAATAACGGCTGTGAAAATAGCACAAGTATTTCTGACCGCCAGTGCTTACATTTACCACTGCCTTAGGTTTGTTAAAATGTAGTTCAAAGGATACAATATATCATCGGTTAGATACAAGTGAATTGCATTTAAACTCCGAATTAGAGTGTGTAGTGTGTGTTTAGTGTGAAGTCAATAGTAGTTTTGATGAAAACAAGATCAACAAGCAACTCTTTTGCCAAATGATTATCTTCCAGCGGAATCTGATGGCAGCCATATTTTGTAGATGAATATCAATGGAGAGATCTGAATAAATCAAATGGAAGAGGGCTTTGATTTGCGCAAGTGGAGTTGGTTAGTAACCATCAACCAACTGGAGATCAAGGTTGCAGCAATTTGTTTTGGAGGGGCTCTGTTCTCGGGCGCCGAACCGGCATCTCTATTTCATCTGTGTTCAGACGCTGCTAGAACACCTGTAGCTGACTTAGCCTTGTTTGGTTTAAATCGAGTTCTTTCATGTTGCTGACTCATGGCGTTTGGCTGCAGCTCACCATAACCTGCTTCACCTGGGCTCAGGTATGGACCCACCTGTGTGTTCTTTGTTTCCCTAGCGAACACATAACTCTATAAATGTCTATAGATGTTGTTCTCTGGTGTTTAAGGGAAACATACGTTTGATTTGAGCTTGGAACGTCTTAGTTATTTTTTTCTATTCACGAATAGGCCTCGAAACATCACCAGCTGCGCATTATCAGTCCAAAACGTACCTTTTAAAACCCAAGAAATTCGGAAGAAATATAGTGTATAACATGATTAGCCTATGAATCCCATTTCCTCCAGTGAATGTATCTCCTTGAATCTGATTGACTGAAGGCTGCCAGTTTAAACGTGTCTCCGGTATCTGATTGAAAGGGCTGAATAAAGGAGAATGCCCTCTCAGCGTCCACTGCTAGGGCCAATGGGCCAATGGGCCAGGCCAGAGTCAGTCCCATTTCACTGTATCTCGGCTGTATGTTCATCTGGTTTCCACTCTGCTGGTGTAGCTGTGGCTTTTCCTGGTCTCTCCTGATCTGTTACCTCTGGTTGTCTTTAGCATTGTGCCACTCGACAACGGTTGTGATATACGTTGTGTATTAGACCGTAGTGCAAGTTTACCTATGTTCATATGAGTTGACGGACGTTTGGGCAAGTATTAAATGATGTCGTTATGAAACAGGTACCGTATATGGGGAAAGGATTTGCTCACAACAATTTATCACG
This sequence comes from Oncorhynchus keta, assembly GCF_023373465.1. NCBI lineage: Eukaryota > Metazoa > Chordata > Actinopteri > Salmoniformes > Salmonidae > Oncorhynchus > Oncorhynchus keta. The sequence goes on from NC_068450.1 coordinate 36,633,359, forward strand.
TTTGAAAAGTTGTGATATATGAAAAAGACTTTCTTCACGTCGCTGACCTCCTATTAATATCAATACTCAGTAGCTGACAAGCCTGACTGTGGTTTAGCAAACACAGTGACGTTATAGGATATATCATACAGTATATCACCCAGTACAGAGAGGGGATGGAGACTGGTGATGAATGTCATTGTCTATTGAGTCCACCGTGTGGCAGACAGAGGAAGATGTCGATGTGAATTCACAGCAACAACTCTGAACGTGTTCCACAAATATCTTTGGCTAGTGATCGGGATACGCGTGGCGAGGTGCAGTCGACGGAGGCGGCAGATGAAATGGATAGTTCACGAGGACCTTAGAGAACCACAGAGATGACCAGAACAGTGTAGTACAACACACACATGTTATGGGTTATACACTCACCTCATTGTCATCCAGGAATTAAAAATGAAAAACATATGAGATCTATTAAATAGCTATTAGCGATAGTATCAAAAAAGGTTCATATCTCTTAATGAATACTGGTTTTGCAGCAAAATTGTTTTCGTGCATTTCTGTGTTTTCACACAACCAGTATATATTGATTGCAGCCTGTTGAGCAATTAGCAGCAAATGGTGGTTTGCTCTTCACCCCCATCCACAGCTTCCCTGACTGATCCATGCCCCCCTCAAAGCCCCCTTCCCAGCCTCCCTGACTGATCCATGGCCCCCTCAAAGTCCCCTTCCCAGCCTCCCTGACTGATCCATGGCACCCTCAAAGCCCCCTTCCCAGCCTCCCTGACTGATCCATGGCCCCCTCAAAGTCCCCTTCCCAGCCTCCCTGACTGATCCATGCCCCCCGTGCAGCTCCCTTAACAGGCCTCCTGGTGTGTTTGTTGTTGGTTGAGCTGCACCGTCTTTAGATCCTTTAGATCTTTAGATCCTGTTTAGGAACAGATGGCTCTGGTAGCGTGTGTGTGTGTGTGTGTGTGTGTGTGTGTGTGTGTGTGTGCGTGCGTGTCGGCCGACCCTCCATATATATCCTGCCTGTGTTACAGCTCAAGTCGATGTCATGTTTTGTCCATTTGAATATAAAATCTCCTGCTAAACGATTGAGACGTCAAAGACCAGCTAGGCCATGTGACAAAGGACTGATGGTTAGAACTGACTGATATGATTCTGTAGAAATATGTGCCTTCTTCTGTCCAGCCAGGCGCCATACATGAGTTGTTTTTCTAACCTAGTGTGTTGCAGACTTCTATATACAGTCAATCTGTTGTCTAGGTGTTGATTCCCTATCTGTCAGGCATGAACTAACCCAAGCTAATTGTTGTCCCTAGACCTCTGCGTTTGATTGTGTTCTTCGTTCTCACCTCTCATTGTTCACATGTTAAAGGGATGGATCATGTTACATGGGGAAGAATAGAGGTAGTGTTTTTACACCCTAAATTATTATGGGGTAGCTATTATGAATTTGGCCGTATGTCTCAATTCCCAACAGGGACAACGAGGATTAAGGAAGTAAGTAAAACTCTATGAATTTCATTGATTACATTTTTTGAGAGTTGCGAGTAGACATTATGCTCGGTTTAGTTAGTAGAGTGAGTGGTGGTGAAGGTAGTTGTTTTTTCCGGGTTTATTTGAGCTCTGATATTGACGTTCCCTTCCTTCCTCCTTGAAGTCTGTTCCTGGCAAGATGCCCTCCCAACTGTTAGAAAACATGGTGGTCAGTCCTGAGGAGTGAAGTGAGAGAAACACAGCACACAGGTCGACAAGCACTACTGACACTGAGGCCACAGCCAGTCAATGGTTGTCCTGTTGATTGGCAGGCAGCTAGACCTGACACGTAGGCTTCACACACACGCACGCACACACACACACACACATGCACACACACACACACACGCACGCGCACGCGCACGCACACGCACACGCACACGCACACGCACACACGCACGCACACACACACACACACACACACACACACACACACACACACACACACACACACACACAGAGGTGAGGAAGGTATGTAAATGACTGGTTTGGGGTTTTAAGGCGGGGAAATATTATACACATTTTCAGACCTTTGATAAAGACCAACCGTCTCTCTACTTCAAGAAATCCAAGTGGGTTGTTCAGGGGATCAAGTGCTTGTCTGAACATACTATATCAACAACTGGACTGGTTTCACATATCTCATGAATCAGGCTAAGTGTGTGTGTGTGTGTGTGTGTGTGTGTGTGTGTGTGTGTGTGTGTGTGTGTGTGTGTGTGTGTGTGTGTGTGTGTGTGTGTGTGTGTGTGTGTGTGTGTGCGTGCGTGCGTGCGTGCGTGCGTGCGTGCGTGCGTGCGTGCGTGTGTGTGAGCAAGACGAAAAGAGCACACTGCTGCAATGCTGCTGATGACTGCCACAGGTCACTCGAATTCTGTCCGAGGAAGAGAGAAGATAAAAGAAAAGACAACCGCTCTCAGAGAGAAAGAGAAAACATTAGGAAGGTCATGTCCATCCCACTGGAGGGAGAGAGAGCGGGAGCGAGAGAGCGCGAGAGGAGGGAGAGCGAGAGAGAGAGAGAGAGAGAGAGAGAGAGAGAGAGAGAGAGAGAGAGAGAGAGAGAGAGACTAGAATGCTATTTGGCCCTAAACAGAAAGTACACAGTGGCAGAATACCTGACCACTGTGACTGACCCAAACCTAATGAAAGCTTTGATTATGGCCGCCGTAGGCAGACATGGCTCTCAAGAGAAGACAGGCTATGTGCACACTGCCCACAAAATTAGGTGGAAACGGAGCTGCACTTCCTAGCCTCCTGCCAAACGTATGACCATATTAGAGACACATATTTCCTTCAGATTACACAGACCCACAAAGAACTTGAAAACAAACCCAATTTGGATAAACTCCCATATCTACTGGGTGAATAACCACAGTGTCTCATCACAGCAGCAAGATTTGTGACCTGTTACCATAAGAAAAGGGCAACCAGTGAAGAACAAACACCATTGTAAATACAAAGCATATTTATGTCTGTTTATTTTTCCTTTTGTACATGAACTATTTACACATAAAATGACATTTTAAATGTTTGTATTATTTTGGAACTTTTGTCAGTGTAATGAAAACTGTTCATTTGTATTGTTTATTTCACTTCTGTTTATTATCTACTTCACATGCTTTGGCAATGTTAACATATGCTTCCCGTGTCAATAAAGCCCTTTAATTGAGTTTAATTGAGAGAGAGAGAAATTGTGGAAATTAACAAGTCAACGTATGATACAGAGAACTTACCCATTCTCTAGAGAGAGAGAGTTTATGATGTAGCTTTGATGACAGTATTTCAGTTTAACCCCGTAGGAAATGTACCCTACAATGGCTATAGGTGGAGATTGAATTAGATCTTTTTACGGAGAGACGAACGAGCGAGTTCAATTCCATTCAGAGAACAAAGTGATAGAATAACTGTTCCCTTATTTCGAGTGTGAACTTTTATTAACTTACTTCAACCATCCTCCAACTTATATCCTTTTATTATCAATCATTTCCTTCATTTTGGACTTCACATTTGAACCTATCCAGAGGACAGAAAATACAGTAATAGTGGAGAAGACAAGGAGTCTAAAGACAGAGAATTAGACTTTCAAAACAACCACATTCCCCTCAGGCTAGTATTCAATATTTCACCAAGGAATCAGACTGCTGGTTTTTCTCTTGCTCTTTTCTTGCTCTCCTCATCTCATCCACTCTCTCCCTGTCACTTTGTTGAAGCATGTCCCCAGACAGTCTCTCTCTTAATTCATTTCCATTTCAATTTAAGGGGCTTCAATGGGATGGGAAACATATGTTTAAATTGCCAAAGCAAGTGAAATAGATAATACACAAAAGTGAATTAAAAGCAAAAAAAAATGTACAATAAACACTACACTCACAAAAGTTCCAAAATAATAAAGGCATTTCAAATGTCATATGATGTACAGTTGAAGTCGGAAGTTTACATACACCTTAGCCAAATACATTTAAACTCAGTTTTTCACAATTTCACAGAATGTGAAATGTCAGAATAATAGTGGAGAGACAGACTTATTTTCAGCTTTATTTATTTTGTCGCATTCCCAGTGGGTCAAAAGTTTACATACACTCAATTAGTATTTTGTTGCATTGCATTTAAATGGTTTAACTTGGGTCAAACGTTTCGGGTAGCCTTCCACAAGCTTCTCACAATAAGTTGGGTGAATTTTGGCCCATTCCTCCTGACAGAGCTGGGGTAACTGAGTCAGGCTTGTAGGCCTCTTTGCTCGCACATGCTTTTTCAGTTCTCCCCACAAATGTTCTATAGGATTGAGGTCAGGGCTTTGTGATGGCCACTCCAACACCTTGACTTTGTTGTCCTTATGTCATTTTGCCACAACTTTGGAAGTATGCTTGGGGTCATTGTCTATTTGGAAGACCCGTTTGTGACCAAGTTTTAACTTCCTGACTGAAGTCTTGAGATGTTGCTTCAATATATTCACATAATTGTTCTCCCTCATGATGCCATCTATTTTGTGAAGAGCAATAGTCCCTCCTGCAGCAAAGCACCCCCACAACATGATGCTGCCACCCCCGTGCTTCACGGGTTGGGATGGTGTCCTTCGGGTTTCAAGCTTCCCCATTTTTTCTCCAAACACAACAATGGTTATTATGGCCAAAAAGTTATATTTTTGTTTCATCACACCAGAGGACATTTCTCCAAAAACTATGATCTTTGTCCCCATGTGCAGTTGCAAACCGTAGTCTTTGTTATGGTGGTTTTGGAGCAGTGGTTTCTTTCTTGCTGAGCAGCCTTTCAGGTTATGTCGATATAAGACTTGTTTTACTGTGGATATAGATGCTCTTGTACCTGTTTCCTCCATCATCTTCACAAGGTCCTTTGCTGTTGTTCTGGGATTGATTTGCACTTTTCACACCAACATACTTTCATCTCTAGGAGACAGAACGTGTCTCCTTCTTGAGCAGTATGATGGCTGCGTGGTCCCATGGTGTTTATACTTTCCTATTGTTTGTACAGATGAGCGTGGTACCTTCAGGCGTTTGGAAATTGCTCCCAAGGATGATCCAGACTTATGGAGGTCACCATTTTTTTTCTGAGGTCTTGGCTGATTTATTTTGATTTTCCCATGATGTCAAGCAAAAAGGCACTGAGTTTAAAGGTAGGCCTTGAAATATATCCACAGGTACACCTCCAATTGACTCAAATTATGTCAATTAGCCTATCAGTAGCTTCTAAATCCATGACATCATTTTCTGGAATTTTCCAAACTATTTAAAGGCACAGTCAACTTAGTGTATGTAAACTTCTGACCCACTGGAATTGTGATACAGTGAATTACAAGTGAAATAATCTGTCTGTTAGCAATTGTTGGAAAAATTACTTGTGTCATGCACAAAGTAGATGTCCAAACCGACTTGCCAAAACTATAGTTTGTTAACAAGAACTTTGTGGAATGGTTGAAAAATGAGTTTTATGTGTATGTAAACTTCCAACTTCAACTGTATATATACAGTGTTGTGATGATGTTCAAATAGTTAAAGTACAAAAGTGAAAATAAAGAAACGTCTTTTATAGGTTGTATTTACAAAGGGGTTTGTTCTTCACCAGTTGCCATTTACTCGTGGCAACATGTCACACATCTTGTTGCTGTGATTGCACACTTTGGTATGTCACCCAATAGATATGGGAGATTATCAAAATGGGATTTGTTTTAGAATTCGTTATGGGTCTGTGTATTCGGAGGGACATTTTTGTCTCTAATATGGTGATAAATAAAGCAGGAGGTTAAAATTGCAGCTCAGTGTCCTTCTCTTAAGAACCAGGTCTGCCTTTGGCGGCCTTTCTCAATAGCAAGTCTATGCTCACTGAGTCTGTACTGTACATAGTCAAAGATGTTCGTCATTTTGAGTCACTCACAGTAGTCAGGTATTCTGCCACTGTGTACTCTCTGTTTATGGCCAAATAGCATTCTAGTCTGCTCTGTTTTTTTTGTAATTTCTGTGTCAAGTAATTATCTTTTATTTATCTCTTGATTTGGTTGGGTCTAACTGTGTTGTTGTCCTGGGGCTCTGTGGGGTCTGTTTGTGAACATATCCCCAGGACCAGCTTGCTTAGGATTCTCTTCTCCGGGTTCATTTCTCTGTAGGTGATGGTTTTGTTATGGAAGGTTTGGTAGCACTTCCTTTTAAGTGGTTAGTAGAATGTGGGGTCTCTTTTCTGGATTTTGATAATTAGTGGTTATTGGCCAAATTCTGCTCTGTTTGCATTATTTGGTGTTTTACGTTGTACAGAGAGGATATTTCTGCAGAGTCTCAAATTGGTGATTGTCCCATTTTGTGAATTCTTGGTTGGTGAGTGGACCCCAGACCTCACTTCCATAAAGGGCAATGGGTTCCATAACTGATTCAAGTATTTTTAGCCAGATCCTAATTGGTATGTTACATTTTATGTTCCTCTTGATGGAATAGAAGGCCCCCCCCCCTTGCCTTGTCTCTCAGATCGTTCACAGCTTTGTGGAAGTTACATGTGGCGCTGATGTTTAGGACAAAGTATTATAGTTTTTTGTGTGCTCTAGGGCAACGGTGTCTAGATGGAATTTGTATTTGTGGTCCTGGCAACTGGACCTTTTTTGGAACACCATTATTTTGGTCTTACTGAGATTTACTGTCAGGGACCAGGTTTGGCAGTATATGTGCAGAAGATCTAGGTGCTGCTGTAGGCCCTCCTTGGTTGGGGAGAGAAGCACCTCGCCAATTCATTGATATATATGTTGAAGCCAGCTGTAGCTCCATCTTGGGTGCAATGATGACATTTCCGCACTGACTCACTGTGTGGAGGCTCATTGATTTAAAGTTAGCCTACATTTTTTTATTTTTTATTTCACCTTTATTTAAATAGGCCGTAGTGGCGAAGTAATTACCATTTAGCAATTAAACACTGGGTTGATAGATGTGCAGAATATGAATGTGCAAGTAGAGATACTTGCACATTCATTTAAAATAAAAAATGTAAAATAACAATATGGGGATGAGGTAATTGGGTGGGCTATTTACAGATGGGCTGTGTACAGGTGCAATGATCGTAAGCTGCTCGGACAGCTGATGCTTAAAGTTAGTGAGGAAGATATAAGACTCCAGCTTCAGTGATTTTTGCAAGCTCGTCTGGAGGAAAGAGAGGTTGAAGGGGCTAGTAGTAGAGGTTTCAACAATTGCGGCGGATCATTTTAGAAATAGAGGGTGCAGATTGTCGAGCCATGCTGATTTGTAGGGGTCCAGATTTTGCAGATATTTCAGAACATCAGCTATCTGTATTTGGGTGAAGGAGAAATGGGGGAGGCTTGGACAAGTTGCTGTGGGGGGTGCCGAGCTGTTGACTGGGGTAGGGGTAGCCAGGTGGAAAGCATGGCCAGCTGTAGAAAAATGCTTGAAATTCTCGATTATCGTAGATTTATCCGTGGTGACAGTGTTTCCTCGCCTCAGTGCAGTGGGCAACTGGGAGGACGTGCTCTTATTCTCCATGGACTTTACTGTGTCCCAGAACTTTGTGGAGTTTGTGCTACAAGATGCACATTTCTGTTTGATAAAGCTAGCATTTACATTCCTGATTGCCTGTGTATATTGGTTCATAACTTCCCTGAAAGTTGCATATCGCGGGGGCTATTCGATGCTAATGCAGTACGCGACATAATGTTTTTGTGCTGGTCAAGGGCAGTCAAGTCTGGAGTGAACCAAGGGTTATAACTGTTCTTAGTTCTAAATTCTTTGAAAGGGGCATGCTTATATAAGAGGGTAAGATGGTGAGATGGTGAGGAAAGCATAGAACCAGACATCCTCTATTGACGGCATGAGGTCAAAATCCTTCCAGGATACCCGGGCAAGTTCGATTAGAAAGGCCTGCTCGCTGAAGTGTTTTGGGGAGCGTTTGACAGTGATTACGGGTGGTCGTTTGACCGTGGACCCATTACGGACGCTGGCAATGAGGCAGTGATCGCTGAGATCCTGGTTGAAGACAGCAGAGGTGTATTTAGAGGGCAGGTTGGTCAGGATGATATCTATGAGGGTGCCTGTGTTTACGGATTTAGGGTTGTACCTGGTAGGTTCCTTGATAATTTGTGTGCGATTGAGGGCATCTAGCTTAGATTTTAGGATGGCTGGGGTGTTAATCATATCCCATTTTAGGTCACCTAACAGTACAAACTCTGAAGATAAAAGGGGGGCAATTAATTCACATATGGTGTCCCGGGCACAGCTGGGGGCTGAGGGGGGTATATAACAAGCGGCAACAGTGAGAGACTTATTTCTGGAAAGGTACATGCTACACTAGCAAAGTTATATGTACAGTTGATGTCAGAAGTTTAAATACACTTAGGTTGGAGTCATTAAAATTCATTTTTCAACCACTCCACAAATTTCTTGTTAACAAACTATAGTTTTGGAAAGTCGGTCAGGACCTGTACTTTGTGCTTTACACAAGTAATTTTTCCAAAAATTGTTAACAGACAGATTATTTCACTTATTATTCACTTTATCACAAATCCAGTGGGTCAGAAGTTTACATTCACTAAGTTGACTGTGCCTTTAAACAGCTTGGAAAATTACAGAAAATTATGTCATGGCTTCAGAAGCTTCTCATAGGCTAACTGACATTTGAGTCAATTGGAGGTGTGCCTGTGGATGTATTTCAAGGCCTACCTTCAAACTCAGTGCCTATTTTCTTGACGTTATGGGAAATCAAAAGAAATCAGCCAAGACCTCAGAACAACAATTGTAGACCTCCACGAGTCTGGTTCAATTTACAAACGCCTGAAGGTACCACGTTCATCTGTACAAACAATAGTATGCAAGTACAAACACCATCTGTCATACTCCTAAGGAAGGAGATGTGTTCTGTCTCCTAGAGATGAACATACTATGGTGTGAAAAGTGTAAATCAATCGCAGAACAACAGAAAAGGACCCTGTGAAGATGCTGGAGGAAACAGGTACAAAAGTATCTATATCCACAGTAAAACAAGTCCTATATCGACATAACCTGAAAGTCCGCTCAGCAAGGAAGAAGCCACTGCTCCAAAACCGTCATAAAAAAGCCAGACAACGGTTTGCAAATGCACATGGGGACAAAGATCATACTTTTTGGAGAAATGTCCTCTGGTCTGATGAAACAAAAATATAACTGTTTGGCCATGATGACCATCGTTATGTTTGGAGGAAAAAGGGGGAGGCTTGCAAGCTGAAGAACACCATCCCAAACGTGAAGCACGGGGGTGACAGCATCATGTTGTGGGGGTGCTTTGCTGCAGGAGGGACTGGTGCACTTCACAAAATAGATGGCATCATGAGGTAGGGAAATGATGTGGATATATTGAAGGAACATCTCAAGACATCAGTCAGGAAGTTAAAGCTTGGTCTCAAATGGGTCTTCCAAATTAACAATGACCCCAAGCATACTTCCAAAGTTGTGGCAAAATGACATAAGGACAACAAAGTCAAGGTATTGGAGTGGCCCTCACAAAGCCCTGACCTCAATCCTATAGAACATTTGTGGGCAGAACTGAAAAAGCATGTGCGAGCAAGGAGGCCAACAAACCTGACTCGGTTACACCAGCTCTGTCAGGAGGAATGGGTCAATATTCATCCAACCTATTCTGGAAAGCTTGTGGAAGGCTACCCAAACCATTTGACCTAAGTTAAACAATTTAAAAGCAATGCTACCAAATACTAATTGTGTGTATGTCAACTTCTGACCCTCTGGGGATGTGATGAAAGAAATAAAAGCTGAAATAAATCATTGTATCTACTATTATTCTGACATTTCACATTCTTAAAATAAAGTGGTGATCCTAACTAACCTAAAACAGGGAATTTTTAAAAGGATTAAATGTCAGGAATTGTGAAAAACTGAGTTTAAATGTACTTGGCTAAGGTGTATGTAATCTTCCGACTTCAACTGTAGCTGTCGGCTATATTAGCCACGACTTACCGTTCTTTGTGCAGCTTCAAATGTCGAACAAAGTTGGAAGTTGTTGCGCCTCCATCACACTTCCCACATATTTTGCAAGCTGCAATCCGTTTTTTGTTGACTACAGCGTCGTCTTTATATCCTAAAATAATCATTTGAGGTATCATCTTTCCAAGGGCTGCGTCTGAATACACACGCCAACGTTCCTCTGCACGGCAGAGTCATGCACAATTTGATTGGCTGCTGTCCGTTTCAAACTATAATCTGTTAAATGTAGAGTTGCACACTTATTTTAACAGCATCATTTTTAGATTTGGGCTTTGGGAGGGTATCAAGTCAGTTCGAGTCAAAGGGCTCAAATCCAAGTTAAGTCACGAGTCATTGGTGTAAAAGTCAAAACAGAGTTTCAAGTATTTTTGGGTTTTTGTCAAATTGAGTCTAAAATCCTCATATTTGTGACTCGAGTCTGACTCGAGTCCAAGTCATGTGACTCCAGTTCACACCTCTGGTAACTACCATAGTAATCCCTTCAAAGACTTCCATTGGGTATGTACCCAAAGTCCGACAGGGCGTCCGGAGTTGTGACCCGTTTTTGTTGGTTATGTTGTTGTAGTTGTGTCGAGGGGGCATATTGGGGGAGGGAAAGCTGTCACCACCAGATAGGGGTTTGTTACCCTGTGTGTCGGGTTATTGTCCAGTTCTGGCATTTAGATCGCCACAGACACAGTCATTGTAAGGTTGTATTTGTTGTATTGCACACGTGACAAATAAACTTTGATTTGATTTGGGGCGGGCCGAAGGGGCCTAGGCATAGGTCTCTCTCTCTTTATCTCTCTTTCTGTTCTGTCCATCTCTCGCTCACTCTCCCTACCTCCTCTCTCTCTCTCTCTCATGCTCCCGCTCTCTTTTTCTTGATCTAATAATAATAATAATATATAATAATAATAATATATAATAATAATAATAATAATAATTGATCTCTCTCTCTCTGTGTCTCTATTTCTCTTGCTCTCTCTCTCTGTCACTCTCTTTCGCTCCCTTTCTCTCTCTCTTTCTCACTGACTCAGACTAGATGATAATGTACAGACATATAGTCTTAATAAGCGGGGGGGATGAGACGAAGACACACAGTAAAAATGTTCTATGTTGGTTTGTCTCTTCAGTAGTGGGGTTGACATTAACCAGCCCCTACCCCCGGCCTCAGGGCACCCCTGATGGAGCCAGGGTAGGGGCATGCTGAGACAGAGAGAGGTCAGGAGGGGCCTGGACGAGGCCTGGAGAGGGGCAGTGACGGGGCTAATGGTCTGTAGATCCACATAGCTGAAGGCTGTTCTGTGGTCAAGACAGATCCTATGTTGATAGCTGTCTCCCCTAGCTCTGTGTGTGTGTGTGTGTGTGTGTGTGTGTGTGTGTGTGTGTGTGTGTGTGTGTGTGTGTGTGTGTGTGTGTGTGTGTGTGTGTGTGTGTGTGTGTGTGTGTGTGTGTGTGTGTGTGTGTGTGCGTGCGTGCGTGCGTGTGTGTGTGTTTGCGTGTTTGCGTGCGTGTGTGCGTGTATGTGTTAGTGTTTGCGTACTTGTGTTTGCGTGCGTGCGTGCGTGCATTCCATTGTCCTGCTGTCTGTTGTGAGTAAGAAAGCAGAGGGCTGTGTAGATATATCAGGAGGTATATGGAAAACTATATAGGGTTCATTTTATCTTCTAATTAATGTCTATTATTAGAAGCATGTGATGAAGGGTACAGAGTTCACAGTAGAAGGTGAAATAATTTTCAACAGCAAAACTGGGCCTCTCTGTTCAACAGTTTGTTCTCTAATCTTTTTTTCCCCTGCAGGATTTTCAAAAAGCCCACCACACCTGGGAATTACGGCTTCCAAACTCCTCCACGCCACTGTATACCGATCCTACTCCTACTCCTTATCCCTGTCTCAGCACCTCATCAGTCCCACCATGACCCGACCCAACGCCCGACAGGTCCCTAATGTCCCCCAACCCCCACACACCCACCCCACCTCCTCACACTCTGCCTCACCCCCTCTCCCCTGACAGAAGACAGAGCGCTATCTCGCCATCGTGCCAGAAGAGCTGGGGCCTTCAAAAAACATCTCCAATTGGAGGGAGCACAATGGGATTGTGAACAGACGAACAGCGAGAGAGAGAGAGAGAGAGAGAGAGAGAGAGAGAGAGAGAGAGAGAGAGAGAGAGAGAGAGAGAGAGAGAGACAGAGAGACAGAGAGACAGAGAGACAGAGAGAGGGAATCAGAGACAGAGACAGAGAGAGAAAAGCAGAGACAGAGACAGAGAGAGAAAAGCAGAGACAGAGACAGAGAGAGAAAAGCAGAGACAGAGAGAGGGAATCAGAGACGGTGACAGAGAGAGGGAATCAGAGACGGAGACAGAGAGAGAAAAGCAGAGACAGAGACAGAGAGAGAAAAGCAGAGACAGAGACAGAGAGAGAAAAGCAGAGACAGAGAGAGAAAAGCAGAGACAGAGACAGAGAGAGAAAAGCAGAGACAGAGACAGAGAGAGAAAAGCAGAGACAGAGAGAGGGAATCAGAGACGGAGACAGAGAGAGAAAAGCAGAGACAGAGACAGAGAGAGAAAAGCAGAGACAGAGACAGAGAGAGAAAAGCAGAGACAGAGACAGAGAGAGAAAAGCAGAGACAGAGACAGAGAGAGAAAAGCAGAGACAGAGACAGAGAGAGAAAAGCAGAGACAGAGACAGAGAGAGAAAAGCAGAGACAGAGACAGAGAGAGAAAAGCAGAGACAGAGAGAGGGAATCAGAGACGGAGACAGAGAGAGAAAAGCAGAGACAGAGACAGAGAGAGAAAAGCAGAGACAGAGACAGAGAGAGAAAAGCAGAGACAGAGAGAGGGAAGCAGAGACGGAGACAGAGAGAAGCAGAGACAGAGACAGAGAGAAGCAGAGACAGAGACAGAGAGAAGCAGAGACAGAGACAGAGAGAGGGAAGCAGAGACAGAGACGGAGAGAGGGAAGCAGAGACAGAGACGGAGAGGGAAGCAGAGACAGAGAGAGGGAGAAGCAGAGACAGAGACAGAAAGAAGCAGAGACAGAGACAGAGAGAGCGAAGCAGAGACAGAGACAGGGAGAGGGAAGCAGAGACAGAGAGAGGGAGAAGCAGAGACAGAGACAGAAAGAAGCAGAGACAGAGACAGAGAGAGCGAAGCGGAGACAGAGACAGAGACAGAGAGAGCGAAGCAGAGACAGAGACAGGGAGAGGGAAGCAGAGACAGAGAGAGGGAGAAGCAGAGACAGAGACAGAAAGAAGCAGAGACAGAGACAGAGAGAGCGAAGCAGAGACAGAGACAGGGAGAGGGAAGCAGAGACAGAGAGAGGGAGAAGCAGAGACAGAGACAGAAAGAAGCAGAGACAGAGACAGAGAGAGCGAAGCAGAGACAGAGACAGAAAGAAGCAGAGACAGAGACAGAAAGAAGCAGAGACAGAGACAGAGAGAGCGAAGCGGAGACAGAGACGGAGAGAGGGAAGCGGAGACAGAGACGGAGAGAGGGAAGCAGATACAGAGATGGAGAGGGAAGCAGAGACAGAGACAGAGAGAAGCAGAGACAGAGAGAAGCAGAGACAGAGACGGAGAGAGGGAAGCAGAGACAGAGACGGAGAGGGAAGCAGAGACAGAGAGAGGGAGAAGCAGAGACAGAGACAGAAAGAAGCAGAGACAGAGACACAGAGAGCGAAGCAGAGACAGAGACGGAGAGAGGGAAGCAGAGACAGAGACGGAGAGAGGGAAGCAGAGACAGAGAGAGGGAGAAGCAGAGACAGAGAGAGGGAAGCAGAGACAGAGAGAGGGAAGCAGAGACAGAGACAGAGAGAGGGAAGCAGAGACAGAGACAGAGACAGAGACAGAGAGAGGGAGAAGCAGAGACAGAGACAGAGAGAGGGAGAAGCAGAGACAGAGACAGAAAGAAGCAGAGACAGAGAGAGGGAGAAGCAGAGACAGAGAGAGGGAAGCAGAGACAGAGACAGAGACAGAGAGAGGGAGAAGCAGAGACAGAGAGAGGGAGAAGCAGAGACAGAGAGAGGGAGAAGCAGAGACAGAGACAGAAAGAAGCAGAGACAGAGAGAGGGAGAAGCAGAGACAGAGACGGAGAGAGGGAAGCAGAGACAGAGACAGAGAGAGGGAAGCATAGACAGAGACAGAGACAGAGAGAGGGAGAAGCAGAGACAGAAAGAAGCAGAGACAGAGAGAGGGAGAAGCAGAGACAGAGACAGAAAGAAGCAGAGACAGAGACAGAGAGAGGGAAGCAGAGACAGAGAGAGGGAAGCAGAGACAGAGACAGAGACAGAGAGAGGGAAGCAGAGACAGAGACGGAGAGAGGGATGCAGAGACAGAGAGAGGGAGAAGCAGAGACAGAGAGAGGGAAGCAGAGACAGAGAGAGGGAAGCAGAGACAGAGACAGGGAGAGGGAAGCAGAGACAGAGAGAGGGAGAAGCAGAGACAGAGACAGAAAGAAGCAGAGACAGAGACAGAGAGAGGGAAGCAGAGACAGAGACAGAGAGAGAAAAGCAGAGACAGAGACAGAGAGAGAAAAGCAGAGACAGAGAGAGGGAATCAGAGACGGTGACAGAGAGAGGGAATCAGAGACGGAGACAGAGAGAGAAAAGCAGAGACAGAGACAGAGAGAGAAAAGCAGAGACAGAGACAGAGAGAGAAAAGCAGAGACAGAGAGAGAAAAGCAGAGACAGAGACAGAGAGAGAAAAGCAGAGACAGAGACAGAGAGAGAAAAGCAGAGACAGAGAGAGGGAATCAGAGACGGAGACAGAGAGAGAAAAGCAGAGACAGAGAGAGAAAAGCAGAGACAGAGACAGAGAGAGAAAAGCAGAGACAGAGACAGAGAGAGAAAAGCAGAGACAGAGACAGAGAGAGAAAAGCAGAGACAGAGACAGAGAGAGAAAAGCAGAGACAGAGACAGAGAGAGAAAAGCAGAGACAGAGACAGAGAGAGAAAAGCAGAGACAGAGAGAGGGAATCAGAGACGGAGACAGAGAGAGAAAAGCAGAGACAGAGACAGAGAGAGAAAAGCAGAGACAGAGACAGAGAGAGAAAAGCAGAGACAGAGAGAGGGAAGCAGAGACGGAGACAGAGAGAAGCAGAGACAGAGACAGAGAGAAGCAGAGACAGAGACAGAGAGAAGCAGAGACAGAGACAGAGAGAGGGAAGCAGAGACAGAGACGGAGAGAGGGAAGCAGAGACAGAGACGGAGAGGGAAGCAGAGACAGAGAGAGGGAGAAGCAGAGACAGAGACAGAAAGAAGCAGAGACAGAGACAGAGAGAGCGAAGCAGAGACAGAGACAGGGAGAGGGAAGCAGAGACAGAGAGAGGGAGAAGCAGAGACAGAGACAGAAAGAAGCAGAGACAGAGACAGAGAGAGCGAAGCGGAGACAGAGACAGAGACAGAGAGAGCGAAGCAGAGACAGAGACAGGGAGAGGGAAGCAGAGACAGAGAGAGGGAGAAGCAGAGACAGAGACAGAAAGAAGCAGAGACAGAGACAGAGAGAGAGAGAGAGAGACAGAGACAGAGACAGAGAGGGAGAAGCAGAGACAGAGACAGAAAGAAGCAGAGACAGAGACAGAGAGAGCGAAGCAGAGACAGAGACAGAAAGAAGCAGAGACAGAGACAGAAAGAAGCAGAGACAGAGACAGAGAGAGCGAAGCAGAGGAGACAGAGACAGGAGAGAGGGAAGCGGAGACAGAGACGACAGAGAGAGGGAAGCAGAGACAGAGACAGAGGGAAGCAGAGACAGAGACAGAGAGAAGCAGAGACAGAGAGAAGCAGAGACAGAGACGGAGAGAGGGCAGAGACAGAGACAGAGACAGAGACAGAGACAGAGACAGAGAGAGGGAAGCAGAGACAGGAAGCAGAGACAGAGACAGAGACAGAGACAGAGAGAAGCAGAGACAGAGAGCAGAGACAGAGAGAAAGCAGAGCAGAGACAGAGACAGAGACAGAGAGAGGGAAGCAGAGACAGAGACAGCAGAGACAGGGAAGCAGAGACAGAGACAGAGAAAACAGAGACAGAGACAGAGAAGCAGAGAGAGACAGAGACAGAGAGAGAGGGAGAAGCAGAGACAGAGAGAGAAGCAGAGACAGAGAGAGGAGAAGCAGAGACAGAGACAGAGAGAGAACAGAGACGGAGACAGAGAGAGAAAAGCAGAGACAGAGACAGAGACAGAGAGAGGGAAGAAGACAGAGACAGAGAGAGGGAGAAGACAGAGACAGAGACAGAAGCAGAGACAGAGACAGAGACAGAGAGAGGGAGAAGCAGAGACAGAGAGCAGAGAAGCAGAGACAGAGACAGAGAGACAGAGACGGAGAGAAGCAGAGACAGAGACAGAGACAGAGAAGAGAGAGGGCAGAGACAGAGAGGGAGAAGCAGAGACAGAGAGACAGAGACAGAGAGGGAAGCAGAGACAGAGACAGAAAGAAGCAGAGACAGAGACAGAGAGAGAAGCAGAGACAGGGAGAGAGGGAAGCAGAGACAGAGACAGAGACAGAGAAGAAGACAGAGACAGAGACAGAGGGAGAAGCAGAGACAGGGAGAAGCAGAGACAGAGACAGAAAGAAGCAGAGACAGAGACAGAGAGAGGGAAGCAGAGACAGAGAGAGGGAAGACAGAGACAGAGACAGAGACAGAGAGAGGGAAGCAGACAGAGACAGAGACGGAGAGAGGGAGCAGAGACAGAGACAGAGAGAGACAGGGAAGCAGAGACAGAGAGAGGGAGAAGCAGAGACAGAGAGAAGCAGAGACAGAGAGAGGGAAGCAGAGACAGAGACAGAGACAGAGACAGAGAGAGGGAAGCAGAGACAGAGACAGAGAGAGGGAGAAGCAGAGACAGAGAGAGGGAAGCAGAGACAGAGAGAGGGAAGCAGAGACAGAGACAGAGACAGAGAGAGGGAAGCAGAGACAGAGAAAGAGAAAAAGAGGGAGAAAGACCACCACCCTCCTCTTTTCTCCTTGTCCGTAACCTCCTGCCATGCTGTCTCCTGCCGCCAAATACGGCACTTCTACGAAGAGAAATTGAGTGACGACACCTATGACAGACTAAAAGGTTTTAGATAAGGGAGAGGAAGTAGAGAGATAAGAAGAAAGGCCCTGAACATGTGTTTTGTTCTGTGGGGATATCTGTTGGGATCAGGCTGTTACTACCTTCAATAGCTGGTGATGAGAGAACAAAAACCTTGAAGGTAAACGTGTATCAGCGTAACTGTTCTGACAAGGTAAAGTTATTACATCTTCGTAAAGGCTGATCCATAGTTTTGTTGTATTTCTACTAATTCAAAAACAGTTGGTTGTATTTGCTCTTGGTTGTCTAAAGCAGGGTAACTCTGATCAAAAATATGAACACTTTAAAACTTCTTACGGATAGGCGGAACAGTCGCGGCAAATTTAAAAAAATGATATAAAAATCAAACTTTCATTAAATCACACATGTAAGATACTCAATTAAAGCTACACTCGTTGTGAATCAAGCCAACATGTCAGATTTTAAAAAGGCTTTTCGGCGAAAGCATAAGAAGCTATTATCTGATGATAGCACAACCAGTAAACAAAGAGGGTAGCATATTTCAATCCTGCAGGCGCTACACAAACCCAGAAATAAAATATAAAACATGCATTACGTTTGACGAGCTTCTTTTGTTGGCAATCCAATTTGTCCCATAAACATCACAATTGGTCCCTTTTGTTCGATTAATTCCGTCCATATATATCCAAATGTCAATTTATAAAGAGCGTTTGATCCAGAAAAAAAACAGCTTCCAAAAAAACGCAACGTCACTACAAAATATTTCAAAACCTGCCTATAAACTTTGCCAAAATATTTCAAACTACTTTTGTAATACAACTTTAGGTATTTTTTAAACGTTAATAATCGATCAAATTGAATACGGGTCTATCTGTGTTCAATTCAGGAAGACAACAAACCAACGCTACTTTTCACGTCTTGCGCAACTCTCAACAGTGTTACCCAGTTCCTGGTTGGCCTACTTCTTCATTGCACAAATGAATAACCTCAACCAAATTCCAAAGGCTGGTGACATCCAGTGGAAGCGGTAGGAACTGAAAACCAGTTCCTAAGAGATATTGTTTGCCAACGAGAACTCACTGAACAAACAGAGACCTAAAAAAAAATACTTTTGAACGGTTAGTCCTCGGGGTTTGGTCTGCTACATAAGTTCTGTTATACTCACAGACATGATTCAAACAGTTTTAGAAACGCCAGAGTGTTTTCTATCCAAATCTACTAATAATATGCATATCTTATATTCTAGGCATGAGTAGCAGGAAGTTGAAATTGGGCACGCTATTTATCCAAAAGTGAAAATGTTGCCCCCTATCCTCAAGAAATGCTGCCCCCTACCGCGCCGAATACCTCTAATCAATCTTCAGTTAACATGGAGGCCACTGTTCACAGTCATCATTTCTTTTATTTATCCAGCATTGATGAACGGAGGTTTGAGAGCTAGCTATTGTGTTGAGTCCTTTGGTCCTTGTGTGAAAAGTGGAGCACTCCAACATAAAAGTTAACACTCTCTAATCCTCTCTGACTTTGTGGAATAAATTACTTTGAAACTCACTATTGGTTAATAAGGCATGCCCCGAGAATATAAAAGCATGTCAGTCTCTCTCTCTCTCTATTTCTCTCTATTCATCTCTCTCTCCCTCGCGCCACTCTCTCTCCTCTCTCTGTCTGTCTCCCTGCCTCTTTCCCTTTGCTCTCTCTTTCTTGCGCTCTCTCTCTTTTTCTCTCTCTCTGTTTCTCACTCTTGCTCACTCTTTCCCTTTCTAAGTCTTCCGTCTTGTTTTGGGAATTGTAAGTCATTTATTTTTGTTCTTAAATTATCTTTCATTATACTCTAATGGTTTTCTCATTTGAAAACTCGCGTGCATAACCACACGTGGATAATAAAACTTTTGGAATATGAAAGAGATGAACATGAGTGAGCAAGGTCAAATATAATGGGTTCCAATTAGGAAGAAAGGAGATATGATTATAGCGCATTTGTTCTCTTCAAAGTTTCCCTCTAAATCTAAACAGAGCAGAGCAGATAGTTCCAGCCCTCATTAAGCTGAAATAAAGGCTTGTCAAAAGTCCGATTGAAACTCATTTCCTTTGTGTTTGTTCTTCTAAATGTAGATTTCCAATTGTGACTTAAAAATCAAATGAATATGAATCCAATACATATTGTCTCACTATTTTGTGCATGTTAATATGGAGTTGGTCCCCCCGTAGCTGCATGTTTTTGATGTGAAGTATGAGCCAAAGATTCATATCAATTTGAATACCTCTTGTTTATCAGGTTTGAACACATCTCTGGTGAAAAACATCAATGAATATTCAAATATGTGAGATTAGAACGGATTACACGTAATTATGTCTCTCGTTTAGACTGTGCTATTGGTTAATCACCATCTGTAGGGACTTTTCCATCTTGTTTATGTCCCGTTTCTGCCAATTCAGAAAGATTAAACATGCACCATATGATTTAAAACATCCATTCCCTCTTTAGTACTTATCCCGTGTGAAATGAATAGATTATAAAAGTATGTCCACTTTTGAGATGAGGTTTAAGAGAGGAAACAGAACAGACCGACAGATGACCGAAAGCAGCATGTGTCCACAGCCTGTTAGTTAAAATGCACTACATGGCCAAAAGTATGTGGACAGCCCTTCAAATTAGTGGATTCAGCTATTTCAGCCAGACCCGTTGCTGACAGGTGTATAAAATTGAGCACACAGCCATGCAATCTCCATAGACAAACATTGGCAGGAGAATAGCCTGTACTGAAGAGCTCAGTGACTTTCAACGTGGCACCGTCATAGAATGTCATGTTTGCAACAAGTCACTTCAACAAATTTCTGTCCTGCTAGAGCTTCCCCGGTCAACTGTAACTGCTGTTATTGTGAAGTGGAAACGTCTAGGAACAACAATGGCTCGGCCGCAAACAATGTTCCCTCAACAACAAAAAATATCACTGAGCCAATTTGGGGTCTGCTGAGCGCAAACTTGAATGTTGTGAAAATTCTGTGCTTCTTCCGGCACGCATTTACTGTGAACACTGAGGCAGTACCCGCTTTAAGTTAGTTTTAACAGTGGCTATTGTGGCTATTTGATCATAATGTAGGCCTACCAGAGTGGCCTACCATAAAAAAACAACGAGGAAAATGCATCCCATAACGTTTTTAACATGGGAATACCGTAGCAGCCAATGTGCGGTGTTCAATGTAATGTAGGCCGACATTCTGAGACTTTTGAAAAACTATGCTGGGCTTGACATTTTCAGACAAGGAGGTGACTGAAAATGTTGTTGTGTTGTTTGATGCAAAATAAAATGCATAATTATTCCCATACTTACAGAAAATCAGACAAATTACGCTACCCTCTGCCTGTTGGCTACTTAGTTTATTCAAGCCTGTCTCAAAATACAACACTGTCCCTTTAAGACAAAAAAAAGCTCTTTACCTGACTCACTTTCCAAAGATGTCTAGAAATGCACACATTTTGTGCTCTTGTAGGAAGCAATCACTCCCGCATTGCTGACTACAAATGATCTATAACTTGACTAATCAAAATGTCCAAAGTAAAGGGCAATGTTGATAGTGTTAATTAACTAAGGGAGGGAAATCTAGAAAGTTGAGTGAAGTTCAATCTCATGCTTCTCTTCGCGCTCTGTGAAGTGATGGGCCACACAGGCTCACAGAACAGGACTGCCGAGTGCTGAAGAGCATGGCGTGTAAAAATTGCCTGTCCTCGGGTGCAACACTCACTATCCACTTCCAAACTGCCTCTGGAAGGAATGTCAGCACAATGACTGTTTGTCGGGAGTTTAATGAAATGGGTTTCCATGGTCGAACAGCCGCATACAAGCCTAAGATCACCATGCGCAACGCCAAGTGTCGGCTTGTGTGGTGTAAAGCTCGCTGCCATTGGACTCTGGAGCAGTGGAAAAGCGTTCCCTGAAGTGATGAATGATGCTTCACCATCTGGCAGTCAGACAGATGAATCTGGGTTTGACGAATGCCAGAAGAACGCTACCTGCTTCAATTCATAGTGCCAACTAAGGCCCCTTTGTTCCAGTGGAGGGAAATATTAACGCTACAGCATACAATGATATTATAAATGATTAGTGCTTCCAACTTTGTGGCAACAGTTTGGGGAAGGCCCTTTCCTGTTTCAGCATGTCAATACCACCATGCACAAAGCGAGGACCTGACAGAAATGGTTGGTTGAGATTGGTGTGGAAGAACTTGACTGGCCTGCACAGAGCCCTGACCTCAACCCCATCGAACACCTTTGGGATGAACTGGAACGTCGACTTCGAGCCAGGCCTAATCGCCCAACATCAGTGCCCAACCTCACAAATCCTCCTGTGGCTGAATGGAAGCAAGACCCCGCAGCAATGTTCCAACATCTAGTGGAAAGCCTTCCCAGGAGAGTGGAGGCTGTTATAGCAGCTAAGGGGGGACCAGCTCCATATTAATGCCCATGGTTTTGTGGTGAGATGTTCGGCCATGTAGTGTACGTCATCATTGTATTGCCTATGTAGACATTTCTCACCACCCCTGCTAAACATAGTAAACACATATTTCCCATGATTTCTCTGTATTGGTTGTCAAAGCGTAGAACTCCACTGAAGTGCAATGAACGTTGTGTCCAACTGAAAAGTGAGATTTTCCAGAACTGCAGCCTATACCCTGGGGCAGCAGGTAGCCTAGTGGTTAGAGCGTTGGACTTGTAACCGAAAAGTTGCAAGATCAAATCCCTGAGCTGACAAGGTACAAATCTGCCGTTCTGCCCCTGAATAAGGCAGTTACCCCCCTAGGCCGTCATTGAAAATGAGAATTTGTTCTTAACTGACTTGTCTAGTTAAATAAAGAAAAAATACAAATAGTACAACTGCATCTGGAGTTTCATTCTGAGCTTCCTTCCTGCATTCAGATGCAGATTATAATATAATGTCCTCACCGTGCATCAGTCACTAGAATGAACGCCTCCCCAGAGGGGGGCGTGTAAAATCAAGAGAAATGGAGAATGTGAAAACAACTTTGATGGAGAATGTGAAAACAACTTTGATGGAGAATGTGAAAACAACTTTGACGTATCCTATGAATCAGGTGACACTTCACAGAGTAAAATATGAATTGAAGTTATCTCACGACCACTGACCACACGATGAACGTACATCAGGACTACTGTTAGATGTTATCATATCAGCCATTTCCTTCGCTGTGATTGGATGTTGTACATGTATGTCTATACCCAAGTCATAGAAAATCAACCACGTGAGACAGACCGTACATTTCTCATTTTTCGGTTTATTGTTGGCATTATGGTGTGTTTGTGTGTAAGACTGTGTGTGTATGTGTGTATGTTAGATTTTACACTGCATGTGTACAACACCTTTCATTATTTGGCCACTTTTTGATTTGTTCTTTTTAATTGACCCTTTTTTGGTTACAATAACACAGAATTACCATGGAATTCAATCTAAATTATTACCACTTTTATTTATAGACATGAATTTCAACTTTCAATATCCAAATGTGAAAAAATTAAATAATCAAACCGGATGAAAACTTGGTTTCACGTGAAAGATAAGGCCATTCTGTTTTCATGGTAAGAATGCCGCCAACCTGTAAGATCCTCCCAAGCCTTCTACAGCACTTTAAGCAGCTTATGGACCTCTGTCTACACACAATAGGAAACCCACCGAATAGATAGCATACCTTCAGAAAAAGTATATATTGATAGATTTATATATAGATTTATATTCATGTTGAAGCTTTTTAAAAGAGTACAGTTAACACTTCTCACACATTATATAAACTACCGAACAGCTTAGAATTCAAAAGCGAAGCCCATCACTGTCCAGACTCACTATGTTGTGAAAAAAAGCAAAAGCAGAACTTTAAAAAATAATAATAATCACAATCTTTCCTTATAAAGTTGAAGTACTGTAGATCTGAGGAGAAGACACCTGACCACACAAACTGAATAGAAAAACAGTCAAGTCTAAAACAGTGGCATTGCATGTAAAATGCACAAAGATCTCCTGTACAACTGGCTTCTGCTGTGAGTATAAACATCTAAAGGGCTCAGTGACGTCGTGGTTCCGTTTCCTGTCTTTTTTTGTTGTTCTTTTTTTCTGTTTTTTCTTTTTCTCTTCTTCTTAAAAGATGTACATTAGTGCTGTAAACAGGCACACACAGATCAGAGAGGAGAGATCCTCGTCCTCCCCACTCGTCCTCCGTTCTCGTCCTCCTCCTCCTCCCTCATTCTCCTCCCCCTCTATTAGTTCTGTTTTCAACTCTGTCTCAGTCCTGCTGAGAGCGGTGGGGTCCTCGTGTAGAGCTGTCTGCCTGTCCGTCTCCCAACCGTGTCTCTCTGTCCGTCCCCACCACTTCCAACCCCTCCAGAGTCCCATAGATAGTAATATCCAAGGCCGCCAGTGTTCCAATAGAATTCCGGAGGGAATGTTGTCCACAGAGTTCCGTGTTCCGTAGGAGGAATGTCAGTCAGACGTGGTACAGCTAAGGAAATGGAACTTGATGCTCTATTTAGTTTTTGTCGTTTTGACTGATTGCGCAAAGTCATGCGGTCTCTGGTATGTCCACGCGAAAGGAGCTAGCGAACCCTTTTCCTCGCTGCAAGCAGAGAACACATGCTGATTAGGGGTCAAGTTTGTCTGCGAGAGAGAATGGATTACAGACAGTGCATCTACAGCAACCTTCATTTATTTACTCAGTGTTGTAAAGACAGTCAATGAAACAAGGTGAGGACGATTAGGAAGCCCTTTCATTCCCTCTCTTGTAGAATCATTTCAATCCGCTCAGTGAAATCACTCATGGATAATGCGTGGGAATATGGGTCTGCGTCTCTGAATATATTGCACGCCCAATTTATTTAGGATAGCAAGAATGAGTCTTAACTCAAAATGGGCCATGGCTGACATAGGAACAAATGGAGCTACCCCCCTCCCCTCACCCCATGACAGCTTAACAATCCCCCAGCTAGCAGCGGCTCTATGTCATCTCTGTTTGATCAGGGTAATGACCGGCCCGGTATCCGCCACAGGGCCCTGCCTGGGCCGCCGTCTCTGGCTACAAGGGGCTCTGTGTGTCCGGATGACTTTATCAGATTAGGGAAAGACACAGCCTCTTAGTGTCATGAGACTATCCCCCCTGTGCCCACCTGTTATCCCCTTACCAGACCCCCCTAACAGACATCCTCTAAACAAGGAATGTCTTGTGGTGATTAACTCTACGACCATGTTTAGTCGGTGAGACAGAGAGAGAGGAGGAGGAGGGGGTTTAGATAGAGAGGACGGTGCCATCTTTATCTTTATGGAGTCTCTACATCATCTGTATTCATCAGAGGTAGTGCTTTGATACAAATATAAATGCTGGTATGACTGTCAAATGTTTTCCCTTCTGCCGCCTGCCGCGGCTGTGTATTGCGGTAGTAGGTGAGACAGCGTGACTCCGGCAGTTTCAACATTTTGAGCGTGCTGTGTCGAGAGATGAAAGAAACGGGGAACACTGAAGGCGGCGCTTGACAAAATTATAATTAAGCATTATCACCAAATTGCAGTGATGAGTATGCTGCTCTTTCTGCCCTTTCAAAAGGGAGTTTCGAAAACAGAAATTCCTTATGGAAATAGGCCTCTTCTTCCATCTGCTTTCCTCAATTATCTAAAACGGTTTTAATCCTAGGAGCTAGAGTAAAACCATCAGATGAATACGAACGAGAGGGTAATCTCTTAGCCTCTATTCTTTTAAACAGATTAAAAAACACTCATTTTTTCCCCCATTCCCTTTCTGAACGAGGGAAGCAGCTTGTACGCGAACACATCCATCTCCCCATAATGAGACAGAGCTGTACACCACGTCAACGTCTCAGCGATGTCACAGCTCTCTTATGGATCCCAAACTGTACTCGAATTGATCATGGCACATTTCATTCAGAAAGGCACATAGATGGGGCTGCTGGTGGTGGAAGGAAGGAGTGACATTGATATGGAAGACTGTGTCGGAGGATGAGATCGCCACAGATAGAGAGAGTGATAATGAGGATGTGTGAAAGAGGAAGAGAGCGAACTAGTTCAAGTCTGACAACGGGGGGGTGAATTAGATGGGTCAGTGGACTTGAAAGAATTTCATGGCACTTCGAGCCAATGGGGGAACAATGCGAATTGGTATTTTTTTTTCTTTTTTTTGTATTGTTCAAGTCAATGGTCAGATCAGGGTCGACTGGTTGAGAGAGTGGAGCAGGGCGGGTTAGCTACAGAGCTGCCGTGCAAATCGGATACTCACTCAAATAGGCAGGTTTGTAAGGCGCTCGCGTGCTAGACAGAAGCGCCTCAAACTCTTTCCTCTCTACTGCGGCTTGGTTGGCGTGGGTGGCATGGTGGTGGCTGAGGTGGAGGTGGTTTTTGTGGTGGTTTTGGTAGTGGTTTTGGTAGAGGTGGCTGAGGGGCGTCTCTTTGCCAAAGGTGGAGAATGACTTATCGCCCGTTTGCTCTTGGCTTTCAAATACCTCAGTGTCGGGCACGGAGTCCATGCCTGGCACGTGCAGGTTGCTGCGGTAGTCTGCCGCCTGGCGCCCGTCGGAGGGCATCCAGCAGCGGTCGGAGTGGCCCAGAGCCTTGCACTCCTCTGTGCAGTTAGAGAAGAGATCAGCGCCTGGGAAGTGAGGGAGGAGAGAAGAGGGGGGAGGGAGGGAGAGTGGAGAGATAGGGGTCATAAAGGGGTCACATTCATATTCAAACAAGGTAAAAAAAAGCAAGCAGGAGAAACAAGCGCACACACACACACACACACAAACACACACACACACACAAACACAAACACAAGCTGCTCAGATCTCTTATTCCTCGTCACATGGTTCTCTCCTTCACCATATGAGATCAAAGCCAGCCCTCCCCCCGTCTAATGAAACAGCAGTGCACGTGGTGAGAGATAAACTCTCAGCCTCGCTGCACAGCAAAAACACCCTAGGAAGCCCAGCATGCACAGGGAAAGGTCAGAAGGTCTTTCTACCCGCGTCTTTCTACCGACACACTAGAGAGAGTCAAGCAAAAACAGCCCTTTGGGAAAAGCAACCAGGACTTCTAAAATACACAGTAAAGTTGTACATGCAATACAACATACTTCAAGTCCTAAGAGGGACACGTATTCATGTATTATGTACGATGTGTGTTGTATTTTGTATTTGTTTCAATTGCCATTTGGAAATAGAGAAACAGGCTAAATTCATTGAATCATTGGCTGAGTTTGGAGGTTGAGAGGTCAGTAAAGGGTTAGTGTTTTCATGTCCCTCTGTGGTCGTTTCTCTCTCTCTCTCTCTCTCTCTCTCTCTCTCTCTCTGTGATCTCTCAGCAGGTCTGCCTGTTCACGCTGAGTGAGAGACGTGTTTATAACCATTAACACCACACTACTAGACTCTCAGAGCTTATTGTGACCAAGGTATTGGATCATGGAAACCACGGGCTCAAAATGATTGGAATACCTTGGTTATTCACATCCTTTCAAACTGGCCATGCAATTACATCCAATGAATGATTTCAAGATCAACAACTGTTGAAATAAACCCGAGTTCATCAGCATTCTGTCAAAGGGGGAGTTCATTCTGAGGTTATTCTTCATGAATGTGCAAGTGAGCCCATGAATAATGAATCAAATCAATGTATGATTCAATTCGGATAGATATTTTGGGATTAAGCAAAACCAGGGTTTTTCCAAACTTAATCTGTATCAGTCGTAGTCCATGGTTTAGTCTACGTTTTTAAGTCAAACATACTGTAAGTCCTTTGTTGTGTGTGTCTGAGTAAAACCCAAACTGCTCACCAACAGTATCCTCAGTTAATCCTATGATATAGACTGATTAGGCTTCAGACTGCTGTGTGTGTGTGTGTGTGTGCGTGCGTGCGTGCGTGTGTGTGTGTGTGTGTGTGTGTGTGTGTGTGTGTGTGTGTGTGTGTGTGCGTGTGTGTGTGTGCGCGCGTGCGTGCGTTTCCACGGGTCAGCATAGGGAGAATTTGCTGTTACAAAGAGGATTAATTTGGCTCGGCGCCGTTAACCTCTTGGGGAAACCGCCGAGGTTCCTAACGAGAGAGTTTGTTATTAAATATTAACAAACATCCATAAATAAACCATCACGTTGAGTGTCAGGACAGAAAGTTAAGTTTGTCCTATGGCATTATGTATCTACTAATAGAGACTCTATAGGCAATAGATCAATGAGTGGTTTCGGAGACACTTTATCTGGACAGTCCATCTGTAGATGCTCTACACACTATCAGTAACACTTCAACTAACTATCTACTAACCCTGACCTTAACCCTTATCCTAACCCTAACCCTAAACGTAACCATAACCCTTATTCTAAACCTAACCCTAATCCTAACCTTAGCCGGAAGTTGCTTATCAACCGATAGTATGTTGTTAGTATGATAACCTGTAGAGAATCTACAGAGGGACTATCCAGACTCTCAAAATAGTGTGGCCGCGTTTTCTACCATACATTTACCCCTCATTTCAACAAGTGGTACCTGCACTTCTTTAGATATTCACCAAAGCAATGTAACAATAACCTCTGACCCTGGATACTGAACATATTTCCATATCCAACAATCACACGACGAGGCTTTTGAATATGAATTTCTTTAGCATTTTAAATAGGGCCCGTGCCCTGGCATTTAGAGTCTGGAGAAGTGATAAGGGACACACACACACACACACACACTCCGGGGGAAACGTCTCTGCTACAAAGCCAGATCAAGACTTTTTGATATTTCTTGACATTTTCGTAAATGAGATGTTCCCTGAGGCACATTAGGTGTATCTTCAGAAGAAAGAAAGTACGAAAGGAAAAACACCACTGTGTATCGAATTGACCTGTCCTCATAAAGCTGAAGGTTTATTAAAAGATGTGAATGAATATCCACATTATTTCTGGGCCGTAGTACTTTAACGATTTTACCGATCAAACATGAGAAAAGAATTACAGCCCCAGTCGAAGGCTATATAGTACATCAGTCTGACTTTAATATGCACTGAAAGCACTGTGTCAACACGTCTCTCTCTCCCTTATTCAGAGAGAGAGAGACAGAGAGAGAGAGAGAGAGAGAGAGAGAGAGAGAGAGAGCGAGAGAGAGAGAGAGAGAGAGAGAGAGAGAGAGAGAGAGAGAAAGAGAGAGAGAGAGAAATTAAGATTGTTCAAGGGAGAGAGACTGTCTGTAAATGCACTGACCCCCTACTTTATTGTGTACGTCTGTATCTTCAGATTGTGCATGGCTCTCGAGCAGGGCAAACAGCACTCTTGATAATAACCTTCATTTGGTAATTGGTATGCAGAGGTCTGAAAATGAATTACTGATCAGCGAGCTGTTACCACAGCGATAACGTGAACCGCAGGCCTAAGGAGGGATTCGCCACGGCAACTGGGGGAATGGGGAGGGGGAAAGATGGAGAGGGGGATAGTGAGGTGGGAAGGAATGCCAATTGCAAAGTTCCAAAACAGTATAGTGACAATGTATCCATAATAACAGTATATATAAGATAGGCTATGTCATCTCTGAGACCAGAATAGTACTCCACTTAGTCCATATCAACAAACCTTTATTCACCTAAATGATCACCATTTTCAATGACAATCACAGTGCTACAGTTGCCCTATGGTTCACCCTGTCCTCATTCAATTTGGGAATGTTTCCATGGAAAATAAAACATGTAAATTAAGAAAAACCATGAGGTTTTGACATGTCAGCAAACTCAATTATCACTTATCAAACAAGCGCGCGATTTCCAAGTGTTGTGCAAGCAGACGATGCTAAGCCACGCTATCAATTATCCTAATCAAACAAAGACTCAATGCACAGCAATTAATCTCTTTAAAGACATTAAGCTCTGCGATAATTCCATAACAAAGCAACAGTAGCCTATTGCCATACAAGGATACTCAAAGTCAAAAGGAAAGACAGCAAAGTCCACTCAGTAGCACGCCATGGAGTCAACACTTAGCATTTGGGAGTCTGGTCAAGCCAGACATGAAGTAAATAAGGGTTCTATGAATAAGGAAGTATAGCTCCTGTAGTCTCTGTATCGAAGAAGCTAATACAAGCATGTAGCGTCTAATATGGCTAAAACGTATGTAGACGTCAACCACCTAAACAAATGCCTTTTTGGTTGAACATCAAAAGGTGTTCAATCTGAGAAGTGACTTTGTATAGAAGTCCAAAAGCTAACCAGATACAGCTTTAAAAGAAGAGTAGGCTCAATTAAACAGGGTGCTTCCTTAAAAACGTCTGTGTATATCCACAGGCTTACAATAGTGCCGTTATTATTTCTAGACATGGCTCGTTTCGCATGGTGTTGGTTCACCCTCTGGGCTGACCATGTTGCTATCCAAAAAAACATAGGCATTGACCCACACACACACACACGCGCGCGCGCGCGGCTGGACCAAAGCAATCCCACGGATTAATGAAGACATAACGGACTTCATAGCTGAGAAGACCAATTGTAAAAACCCGGTATGTGATCCTTTAGGTAGAGTAGAAAAAAGCTGACGGGCAATCAGGAATGCGGGTCAGTGCGGTGGTAGGGGCCTAGGGCGGGCGGCAGCACCCAGCGCAGTCAATTAATGAATCGTTTGTTTGTCTGCGCCCGCAATTTATTTGGTCCCGTTCCCATATCACACCGCACCGCTCAATGACAAGCCAACCGGTCCTCGTTATGAATTCCGTCACGTTTCCGTCACGTGGTCCCTAGCAGCGGGCCCACCCTTATTAACGACCTTGCATTTTTACTAACAACAGGCTTAAATCGTCATTGTCTCAAAACATTAACGAGATTGAGCTACAGCCAGGAGAGCGAATTCACGTGTTCACAGGACGACTAAAATGTACGAAAAACAGCCCACTATTATAGTTGTCTAACCCAGAAGAGTTAGAAAAACACTATAGGCAATATTTCATTAAGTCCTAGGCACATGTTCAATATCTGAGATGGACAGAATGAGTATGACACGACTAGTCTGGAACCCTGAAAGCAGCCGATATTCGCGCAGCTCATAATGAGTCGCTTACATTTCAGCACCACAATGGGAAGAGAGCAGTGTTGTTATCAGAGAAACTGCAGCCCCGGGAGCTGGATGACGAAAGAGCAACAAGCCGCACAACCAGCAAAGAACTAACTAACAAGGGGACGGTGGTGGATGAACTTACCGGTAGAGTGACCTCGATTGGTGGCGTCATGGTCACTGTCGCCCTGTTCGCTGTCACCGTGACCACTGTCTTTCGAGCTAACGAGATCCGCTTCTTGGAAAGCCGAACTAGGCACAGAATAGTGGAAGAAGAAAGAACATTGAAGTGTATTGATGATAGTGGTAGGCCTGATTTATTTTCAAACCTATGTAAAAAAATAATACAAATACAAAGTTGTCAAAAAATTTGCGCAATGTCAATATCACAATCTTCATCGTCATCATAATTCATTATCCTGCACTTCATTATCATCATACTTGATTGGGACTGTATTGCCAGGTGGACAGCGCCAGAATGGAAACCATTCCTAGGTATTGAGTCTTGGTGGCATGCTTCTGTGGTTGGTAGAGTCCCTCCCCTCTGGCATTGAATGGCCACTCTAAACAACACTCTCAATCACATCACTAGCAGGGCACCAGGCATGCGTGCTAGTGCTCCTTACCTGTTCACACGCCGAGGTCTATCCACCAGGTAACTGAGTTCCGCTCGCTGATGTTTGGTCTGAAAGAGATAGGCGGGACATTCCTGTATTTGAGGCTTGGTGGTATTTGATAATCAAAACAGGATGTTCATGAGAACACAAAGTAACAACAATTACACCTGGTAAAGGGAAAGAGGGATACCTAGTCAATTGTTCAACAACATGTATTCAACTGAAATGCGTCTTCCGCATTTAGCCCAACCCCTCGGAATCAGAGAGGAATATATTATATCTTATTGATATTTGATGTTAGATTTGAAGTGATGTTCTCATCTAGGCCTATATTTTGAGAGGTGCCGTTTTAGGCCTCCTACCCGAGAGCATAGATAGATATACCTACTGCCAGGGAGAAAATTAAGTGGTGCACCTATTCAGGCTGGCGCAACTATAGACGGATCTTTGTTTTAGTGCGACTCAGCACGATCGTGACTGGTGTGCGTAATGTGTGTGTTCTCACAGGGGACATGGTCATTGCGCAGACAACAGAAACACAGAAACACACACACACACACCAGCCTTCAAGGCACCCATATATTAGCCTCATTTATGCTTATCTTATTCCAAACCCAGCCTACTTCAAAATCACTTCTGAGCAGAACATAAACATGCAATCATTACTATTGCATTGATAATCTATCTCCCGCAGGACTGCCAACCGCAACATGTCAGCAACGAGCAATCATGTTCGGTTGAATTGCCGATCCGGAAATTAATGGCAGGATATGCAGGATTATGTATTATGAAAAATAACAAACATATTTGTAGAGGACTCTGTTTAAACAAGGGGGTGATGCAACATACAGGAAGTTATCGTCATTTTTAGGGATGCTTAATTAAATAAATTCCCTGGCAATGCGTAATGCATCTTATTTTTTATTACATTTTATCTACCTACTAATAGCAGCAGTGAGAATGTTTTTAAACAAGCATATGTTTGCGGTTATCTCAATCTATATGCAATATACTGAAAGCAATTACATGCTGTGGGTTTTGGGGGGTTCGAAGGTATGAGAGGACTCTTACCTCGCTTGATAAAATGCTGCCGTTTGATATGATGTCAGGTTGCTGGTCAGTGTACCCTGTCACTATGGCCCCGCACGGGTTGTGTTCGGTGTCTGTGCTCCTAGATGGGCTACACGGCTTTAGGAACATGAGGTCGGTTTTGGCAGACTCCGGAGTCAGACATACCTGGTAGCAATAGTTCTGGTTTTGGTGGTGAGAGCCGAAGCTCCCGGACTCTTCCACTGGCACCTGGGCTGTACCGGCCCCGGTGACGTTGGCGCTCTGCACCAGCATGATATCAGACTTGCTGAGCTTTTTCTTGCGGGCTCGCGCATGCCTGCTGCAGCATGTTGCGCACCCGAGGCAACAATCACTGGTGAGGCACGTGTAGATATTTAGCTTTTTGTCCTTCTGGCAGCGCACCGCCAGCACGATCATAGCCAGCAGGAAGATGAAGGAGACAGAACCCAGGGCGATGATGAGGATGAGGGTGAGGTCCAGAGTGGTCTCCTTGGACTTGGCGGTGCCCCTCTCCCGGTGGTCCTCCACCACGCTGTCCACCAGCACCACGAACACACTGGCGGTGGAGGAGAGGGGTGGCTGGCCGTGGTCCCTCACCTCTATCAACAGGTCATACATCTGGTTAGGGTCCCGCTTGGTTGAGACGCGCCGGGCAGTGCGCAGCTCTCCTGTCCTCCAGTCCATACGGAACATGCCGTTCTCGTTCCCCCTCTGGATGCTGTAGGAGAGCCGTGCGTTCTCGCCGTCATCTGCGTCCATGGCGACGATACGGGTCACCAGGTAGCCAGGCTCTGCGGAGCGGGGCAGCGGCTCTCTCGCAGTGCCATTTTTACCCAGAGGAGCAATGACTGAGGGAGGGTTGTCATTCTGGTCTACGATGATCACTTTGACCGTGGCGTTCGAGGAGAGCTCGGGGCTACCTGCATCTTTCGCCTTAACCATGAAAGTGAAGTCTTTAAGCTGCTCGTAATCGAATGATCTGAGTGCGTAAAGGTAGCCCGTTTCCTCATTGATTGACACATATGTTTTGACAGACATACCCTGAATATCACAATCCATTATGGAGTAACTAATGAGAGCGTTCTGTCCAACGTCTGGGTCCAGAGCGGTCACAGCGTGGATATAAGCACCTGGCACATTGTTTTCAGTCACATACACATCATATATGGGCTGCGTAAACGTTGGCGCATTGTCATTTTCATCCGAGACTTGCACTTTGATTGATTTACTGGTTGCGAGGGAAGGGGTCCCTGTATCCTTGGCAACTACAGTCACTGAATAAGAGTCGGCATTCTCCCTATTTAGAGGTCCGTCTGTTACAATGGTGAAATAGTTCCTGAAGGAGGGTTTGAGTTTGAACGGGACATCGCCGAGGATTTCCACATGAATCTTTCCGTTTTCCTCGGCATCTTTGTCCGTCACGCTCAGCAGGGCTATAACGGTTCCTGGGGCTGCCCTCTCGCTCACCGACTCAGTCACGGTGCTAAAGGTGATCTCAGGAGCATTGTCATTTACGTCTGTCACTTTCACCAGGACTTTACAGTGTGCAGCCACGGCATTGGGTCCAAGATCTTTCGCCTGAACGAATATTTGATATAAACTGCTCTCCTCAAAATCCACCTCACCGCACACCTCGATGCGTCCAGTGCGCGCATCTATGGCGAACAGATCCTTGACGCGGCTGGATATGTGGTTGCTGAATGAATACACTATCTCCCCGTTCTGCCCCTCGTCCAAGTCGGTGGCGTTCAGTTGGATAACGAGGGTCCCCACCGGTGCGTTCTCCTGAAGGCTCACCGAATACACCGGCTGGTCAAACACGGGCACGTTGTCGTTAGAATCCAGCACTTTGACCACCAGCAGAGCAGTGCCTGTCCGTGGAGGCTGCCCCCCGTCCACCGCAGTTAGCACGTACCTGTGGGCCGCCTGCTGCTCCCTGTCCAGCGGCTTCTCCAGCACCAGCTCTGCGAATTTGTTCCCGTCGGTCTGCGTCTGCACATCCAGGTAGAAGTAGTTATTGGTGGTGATGTCGTACGTGCGCAGCGCATTGGAGCCCACGTCCGGATCGAATGCACTCTCAAGAGGGAACCGGGTACCGGGGGTAGCGCTCTCTGAAATCTCCACGGTGATGTCGGTCTCGGGGAAGCTGGGCGGATTGTCATTTATATCCACGACCTCTATCTCCACGCGGAACAGCTCGAGTGGGTTCTCCAGAAACACTTCAAGGTGTAATAGGCAGCTGGCACTCTGCTTACAGATCTGCTCCCGGTCTATTCTTTCGTTGACGAACAGAATCCCGTTCTCCATGTTCACTTCCAGGTACGGCGTCCGCGAGCTAGGCACCACCTGGAAGCGCCGCGAGGCGATTTTGGTCATGTCCAGTCCAAGGTCCTCGGCGATATTCCCCACGAAGGTGCCGTGATCCGCCTCCTCCGGCACAGAGTAGCGTATCTGCGAGACCACTCCATTCGTAATACACAGAAGAAGGAATAGCACAATCATCGCCAAAGAACAAGTGTACTTTGGAAAAAAATCTTATCCTTTTTTATTTAACGCGTCAATTCCCATTACCATTAGTCCAAGGAAAGTCCCCAAAATGTATAAGGCTTTTGGGAGAAAAAAATGTGTATTTTAGTAGTCCCGTCTACCGTGGACCATCTTGTTTGTGATGGTTAATGCAGGTCTGATTACACCCAAAAGCCTGTCTTCACTGCCAAATCAACAAGCTCTGGGCTACTTCAGACGCGTCCGTTTATGGCAGCAGTGCACATTCCAATGATGTGGAGTGCTATTTAAGTGATGAGGAGATTCCTCTAAATGCATATATCAAGTTTAAAACATCATAATCCGTACCATGCACGTAATCGATGGATTTTGTCATGAGCTTTTTCTAATTATGCCTATTCTCAAACAGTCACTGACTTTCTCTCTCTCAGTGATATCTGCTCCCTATAGCGCACACACTGCTGCGGTCTCCTCTCCGACAACTGAATGCTGTTCACTCAACTATTCGCTTTTTTCCGCAGCGCACCTACTCTAGCAGCCAACGGGATTTTCGGGCACCAGCAGAGCTCACTCCCGATTGGACGTTTGGGACGTCTGTTAACAGTGGACAGCGCTCTATGTGATGTGACGCTCCCCGCCTAGTTGCTGGTTCGAGCTGAATACCTAACGAGGAAGATACATTTGAAAGAGGGGAGGAAGTTTGGGGTTTTATTGTTTTTAACAAAACCACAACGCACCATTTCTTGTTTTGTAGGAAAACGGAACACAATAATTAATAATTAGATGATTGTCATTGATTGGTGTGTAGACTATTTGTTTGACGATAATGCATGGACATTCGAGATGAATAGGCCAGATATCCGTCAATCACGTATATTCTGATGAGGTTTGTACGCACCCCAGTGTGAGTATTCCTCATGCAGCCAACAGCCTACTCCTTTTAAACTGCGCTCACACTAAACAGGGATACTTGTTTGCAATATTTCTGAGCCTCTATCGACACAAGGTGTAAACCACAGACCTTACGCGTCCCCTAGCGGCCAAGAGAGTAACATCAAATACAGTTCACCGGTTCAAATCTCGCCAAGTATGACATAGGTTACACATATCTTATTTTCCTTTTTGTGTGTTGTTTCCTTTGTTACGACGTGCTGATAAAGCTGGATGAAAAAATCCCACATCACCGGAGCTGTCCATGACGTCAAACAGTAGCAAAACGCACATTCACAGGCAAGACATACCAAGAAAGTGATTCATACACAAGACAAATATATTGTAACTTAAGTGGATTCTGGCCTTGAATAGTGCACATGCTTCATCTAAAGTGTAGTGCATTATTAGGTGATCAATGTAGGAATTCTATTGCAATCGTATATAATCTAATGAAGAAGAAAAAAGAACAAGGCCGTATAGATGCTAATGTTATAGAGTATGTACACTGGCCTGGATGGACTGAATGGAGTGCTATGTCTGAGATCTAACTTTAGAGTGCCCATTGTGGTGAGTGGTACACTGATGACACATCACATATAGTCAGGAATTGGTTACTATTCTGGATGTACTTTAACTTCCAATGGAATCAAATGGATTCATCCCAATACTCTTACACAACAGCCCTTTCCTGTGTGTTTTTATTTGCTATCACTGATTTGAAAGGACTTGATAGATTGCTGGCAGTCTATGGGTCTCTCTCTCTCTCTCTCTCTCTCTCTCTCTCTCTCTCTCTCTCTCTCTCTCTCTCTCTCTCTCTCTCTCTCTCTCTCTCTCTCTCTCTCTCTCTCTCTCTCTCTCTCTCTCTCTCTCTCTCTCTCTCTCTCTCTCTGTCTCTCTCTCTCTCTCTCTCTCTCTGTCTTTCTCTCTCTCATATAAAGCCCTCATAAATATGTCATATAAAAGTATTCCTTGCCTGGTCCTCAGAGGTCTGTGTTTCTAAGGATTGTACTGGAAAACAGCTAATGATGATCTGAGCTCATTTTTGTATTTCTCCCTCCTATGTTTTAAGGTTAGGAATGTGGCAGGGTAAGCTGATCATAGATCTGTGCCTGTGGGCTGATTCCACCCAGAGCCAAGTGTTCAGTGGGCATGGAGTGATGAACACAGGTGATAAGAGGAGGAACCCTGTTTAGGCTGCCAGAGACCAAGAGCTCCCCCTAGTGAGCAACGACGCCACTACACCCTTTCTCCCCCTTTTGCACTACTTCCTCTTATCCTCGTTGATCCAAAAAGGGGACATTTCAGATTTCCTGCATGGGCTCCAGCAAAGGAAAGTACCACACATTTTAGCAGGCAATTGGCAATTGCAAATCACAATATGCCACGGGAGGGTCAACATCAGTTGCATCCAAGAGAAGATTTTCTCCTAAGTAACATCAAACCAGGAGAGTTTATCCGATGTGCTGCTTTACTGTACACTCTCATAGCCAGGGGAGAGCGCCACAAGGGTGTGTGTCCGGGGGGACTCCAATCATATTTTAGGACATTTACTGATTTGAATATAAATCTGATTATCTCTTCCTCTCTCTCTGCTCATAGGAATGGAAGGCAAAGCCTCTCTCCTCAAACAGTGTTTCATGGTCGGAAAATAACCTCAACTGTCTTGTCAATGGCTCCTGTTCAATGTTGAGGATGTGCTACTTTAACAGCATGTGGCTTTCTACCTTTGAAGAAACAGCTGGCTGACAGTGGGGTGATTGTTGCCTTTCTCAACAGATATCCACTCCACTGATATTCATTGACTTGCTTTCTTCGTCGGCTGTGTAAGACACAATACAGAAAAATTGCTTTTTTACTGCCACTAGTTTCTAAGAAACCATTGTTTGTGCAGTAGCTGAGCCGTGCTCAATCCACCACTCCCTACAGACTACGACATACAACACAATCCACCACTCCCTATGGGCTACAACATACAACACAATCCACAACTCCCTACGGGCTACAACATACAACACAATCCACCACCCCTTACAGACTACGACATACAACACAATCCACCACTCCCTACAGGCGTCAAGATATGCAGCACAACCAGAGAACCAGGACGGAGGAGAGCCGCATGTGGTTACAATGTTTGATGGCCACGTGTGTCAGCTTCACTCACTCACTGCCTGCCTGCCTGCCTGTCCCGCTCCCCTCATTTCATACTGAGGCCTCTCTCTCTCTCTCTCTCTCTCTCTCTCTCTCTCTCTCTCTCTCTCTCTCTCTCTCTCTCTCTCTCTCTCTCTCTCTCTCTCTCCCCAGGGGCTCAAGGCCCATATTGGTTTCACTGTCTGTCTGTCTGATGGAGGAAAGTGGGGCTTTTAGTCAGCTCGTCCTAGTGTTTGAGTGTGTGACAGGCAACATTCTGGTCACTTGTATATGTATGTGTCTGTGTGTGCCTGTTGTGTATGTGAATGCGAGTGTGTTTATTAGCAAAGGAGGGATAGGGGGAGAGAGGGGAGTGGAAATAAAGAAAAAGTGTGATATTTTATGACAGTAGGAATTTTGTTTTAAAATAAAAAGGACCCCTGTTTAAAAATGTAAATGCCTCTTCTGGGAACCGGCTTGTCGTCAGAATGTCTTGTAATGGGAAGGTGGCTGCATGAGCGAAGGTATAAGGTGTCCCAAGGAAACACGGGAAAGACTTTTAGAGTTCACAGACAATGCAGTTGGTTCCTACGTCACTTTATGGTCAGTGTGCTCACTGTACTGGAGTGGCAGTGTTTAATCTCCATAAGGACAGTCTTAAGGGGAGGTTGAGGGCTCTGACTTCATATCTTAGTGTTAAAGGACAAGTGTGTTCAAAAACCAGATTTCCCTGTGTTTTATAAATATTTCCACACTATGAGGTTGCAATAATACTATGAAATGGGATGGAGTTATGGCCTGCCTGGTGACATCGACAGGCGGTAAATTAGTTTGCCAATAACATCTCGTTTTCAGTTTTCCACACCAGTCTCACACCAATCCCAGACAATCCTAGAACAATTCTTACTTTAGATATGTTTCTTTGCTAAGAAGCTATTTTAGTTCATTTTGACCATTTTAATAATAAAAAATAAAAAGAGTAGGTACTTAAATAACCCTCTAGGGTCTAAGCCCTGTCTAAGCCGGGGGAGGGGGTTCTAACATCTGGAATTGTTTTAATATGGTTATACCAAGGACCATTGAGCTATTTGATTTGGAATTTAAGACCCCTTAATATATATAGTATCAGTCAAAAGTTTGAACACACCTACTCATTCAAGGGTTTTTCTTTATTTTTACTATTTTCTACATTGTTGTGAAGACATCAAAACCATGAAATAACACATATGGAATCATGTAGTAACCAAAAAAGTGTTAAACAAATCAACATATATTTTATATTTGAGTTTTTTCAAAGTAGTAACCCTGCCTTGATGACAGATTTGCACACACTTGGCATTCTCTCAACCAGCTTCATGAGGTAGTCACCTGGAATACATTTTAAATTAACGATTGTGTCTTGTTTAAAGTAAATTTGTGGAATTTCTTTCCTTCTTAATGCGTTTGAGCCAATCAGTTGTGCTGTTAAAAGGTAGGGGTGGTATAGAGAAGATAGCTACCTATTTGGTAAAACAATTGGCTCGGGAGATGCCAAGTTGGAGTCATGTGTCCTCGGAAACATGACCCACCAAACCACGCTTCTTAACACTCGCTTGCTTAACCCAGAAGTCAGCTGCACCAATGTGTTGGAGGAAATACCGTTCAACTAACGATCGCAGTCAGCATGCAGGCGCCCGGCTCACCAAAAGGAGTCAATAGAGTACGATGAGTCAAGTAAAGCCCCCCTGGTCAAACCCTACCTTAACTATACAACGCTGGGCCAATTCTGCGCCGCCCTATTAGACTCCCGCTCACGGCCTGGAATGACACAGCCTGGGATCTAACCCCAATGCAGTACCTTAGACACCTGCGCCACTCGGGAGGCCCATTTTTTAAACATTGAATTTAGCATTAATGCTATTAGCCAATAGAAACACATTAAATAACAGCTTCACTACATGGAACAACAGAAAGTCCCCAAAAATTAAAAATAAGTTTGTTCTGAAGTGTCTGTCCCATATCTGAGAGGTAAAAGAAAGATCAGGAAAATACTTGTATTTATCCCCTTATTTTAGGCACTAATCTATCTACATATATACTTCCATGTATACTTGGTACCAGGGAGCTTCAGACAAGTCCTGTGAGTCTTGTGGGCATCCTAGAGCAAAACGGATCATATCATTGTGTTTGTGAGAGTCTCCAATTGGGTTGGCCAAACCGATATTGGCAAATTCATTTTTTTATTTAACTTGGCAAGTCAGTTAAGAACAAATTCTTATTTACAGTCGGCATTCCAATTCACCCCAAAGGTGTTCAATGGGGTAGAGGTCAGAGCTCAGTGCAGGCCAGTCAAGTTCTTCCACACCAATCTCGAAAACCATTTCTGTTCTTTTTGCACGGGGGCATTGTCATGCTGAACAGGAAAGGGCCTTCCCCAAACTGTTGCCACAAAGTTGAAAGCACAGAATTGTCTACCATGTCATATGCTGTAGTGTTAATATTTCCTTTCACTGGAACTAAGGGCCTAGTCCGAACCATGAAGAACAGCCCCAGACCATTATTCCTCCTCCACCAAACTTTACAGTTGGCACTACGCATTTGGGCAGGTAGCGTTCTCCTGGCATCCACCAAACCAAGATTTGTCAGTCGGACTGCTTCGCTGCTGAGCCGTTTTTGCTCCTAGACTTTTCCACTTCACAATAACAGCACTTACAGTTGACCGGGTCAGCTCTAGCAGGGCAGAAATTTGACATACTGACTTGTTGGAAAGGTGGCATCCTATGACGGTGCCACGTTGAAAGTCACTGAGCTCTTCAGTAAGGCCTTTCCACTGCCCATGTTTGTTCATGGAGATTGCATGGCTGTGTGCTCGATTTTATACACCTGTCAGCAACGGGTGAGGCTGAAATGGCCGAATCCACTCATTTGAAGGGGTGTCGACATACCTTTGTATATATAGTGTATCTCTAGCTTAAACAGACAGATTTTGATGTGGATGTTTTGTATGTTAATTCAATTTCCATTGGGCTGCGGACATTGTAGGCTAAGGTGCCATTGTTACCCAGAAATGATTTGATATTTAGATAGAAATGTCTGCATCGGGCCCTTTAAGGGCCTTTTGCACTGGTCCACTGCACCCAGTGAGATATAGAGTAGTGTGACATGGAGACAAGACATTGTTAAAAGAGACTATGACTTACATAATCCACTCATTCACAAGCATGCATGGCCACACCAATTGTGCACAAACACATGCAGGCTTGTACACTTATGTGGACACACACACATCCACACAAGTACACGCACACACACACACACACACACACACACACACACACACACACACACACACACACACACACACACACACACACACACACACACACACACACACACACACACACACACACACACACACACACACACACACACACACACACACACACACACTAACTCACTCAGTCCCTCACAAACAGCAAATGAATCCAGTCATTATTTAAGTATAATGATCAAAAGGGAAAGAGAGGAATCAAAGGAATAGATTCAAATGAACTTCAGCGCTCCGCTAAGGGACAGGAGTCTTCTTGTAGGTCAAGTAGTAATTTATGTCCCTATTCTCTCTGCAATTCATCAAGATTAGACTCAGAGAGAGTTAACGCAATATTCTCTCCCCACTCAGTTCTCGTGCTAATCACCAGACTCACAGAGGACCAAAATAAACTAAGGAACACCGTGGACAACCTCTACACTCCATCGGTGTCTCAAATGACCCCCTATTCCCTACATAGTGCACTATATAGGGAATAGGGTGTAATTTGGAAGGCAGTCTCAATCTGTGGGTTGTTCTTAGAACAGAACAGAGGAAGGGGTAATATGACATATGGCCAGGAACAAGCGGACATTCAGACGCAGAAACAGAACACATCATCTTACAACGAACTGCATGTTAGACAGAATGAGCCCTGCAGAGTACATGGTCAAATAAACACTGTGTAATATAGATTATAGAGACCAAAATAAAGGACATTATAGAGGCCATAATATAGGCCAGCCATTCTACAGGCCATTATAGTGCCAGTCCATTATAGAGGCCATTATAGAGGCCATTATAGAGTCCAGCCATTATAGAGACCATAATAGAGAACATTATAGAGTCCAGCCATTATAGAGGCCATAATAGAGTACATAAAGGACATTATAGAGTTCATCCATTATAGAGGACATTATAGAGGACATTATAGAGGACATTATAGAGTCCAGCC
This sequence comes from Oncorhynchus keta, assembly GCF_023373465.1. Taxonomy (NCBI): domain Eukaryota; kingdom Metazoa; phylum Chordata; class Actinopteri; order Salmoniformes; family Salmonidae; genus Oncorhynchus; species Oncorhynchus keta. The sequence continues at coordinate 36,674,923 of NC_068450.1, forward strand.
ATTATAGAGGCCATAATAGAGTACATAAAGGACATTATAGAGTTCATCCATTATAGAGAACATTATAGAGGCCATCCATTATAGAGGCCATCCATTATAGAGGCCATTATTTACATTTACATTTAAGTCATTTAGCAGACGCTCTTATCCAGAGCGACTTACAAATTGGTGCATACACCTTATGACATCCAGTGGAACAGCCACTTGCATCTAAATCTTTTTTTTTTTTTTTTTTGGGGGGTTGGGGGGGATTACTTACCCTTACTTACCCTATCCTAGGTATTCCTTGAAGATAGAGGGCATTATAGAGGGCATTATAGAGGCCATCCATTATAGAGTACATTATAGAGGCCAGCCATTATAGAGGACATTATAGAGGCCATTGCTGTATATAGGACATTATAGAGGCCATCCATTAAAGAGTACATTATAGAGGCCATCCATTATAGAGGCCATTATAGAGGCCAGCCAATATAGAGTACATCATAGAGGCCAGCCATTATAAAGGACAGACAATATATATCACATTATAGAGGCTTGCCATTATAGACATTATAGAGGACATTATAGAGGCCATTAAAGAAGACATTATAGAGGACATTGCAGAGGACCTTATAGAGGACAATATAGAGGTCATTATAGAAACCAGCCAGTATAGAGGACATTAATGTGGATAAAGAGTTACTTGTCTAACAGAACACAGAAGGTGTTCTTTAATGGAAGTCTCAAATATAATCCAGTCAGAATCAGGAATTCCCCATGGTAGCTGTTTAGGCCCTTTGCTTTTTTAAATGTTTTCTAATGACATGCCACTGACATTGAGTAAAGCCAGAGTGTCTATGTATGCGGATGACTCAATGCTATACACGTCAGCTACTACAGCGACTGAAATGACTGCAACACTCAACAAAGAGCTGCAGTTAGTTTCAGAGTGGGTGGCAAGGAATAAGTTAGCCCTAAATATTTCTAAAACTAAAAGCATTGTATTTGGAACAAAACACTTACTAAACCCTAAACCTCAACTAAATCTGGCAATAAATCATGTGGAAATTGAGCAAGTTGAGATGACTAAACTGCTTGGAGTAACCCTAGATTGTAAACTGTCATGGTCAAAACATATTGATGCAATAGTAGCTAAGACAGGGAGAAAGAAGTCTGTCCATAATAAAGTGATGCTCTGCCTTATTAACAACACTATCAACAAGGCATGTTCCTACAGGTCCTAGTTTTGTTGCACCTTGACTACTGTTCAGTCGTGTGGTCAGGTGCCACAAAAAAGGATTTAGGAAAATTACAATTGGCTCAGAACAGGGTAGCACGGCTGGCCCTTGGATGTACACAGAGAGCTAATATTAATAATATGCATGTCAACCTCTCCTGGCTCAAAGTGGAGGAAAGATTGACTTCATCACTACTTTTATTTATTGACATGTTGAATGCACCGAGCTGCCTGTCTAAACTACTGGCACACAGCTCGGACACCCATGCATACCCCACAAGACATGCCACAAGGGGTCTCTTCACAGCCCTAAAGTCCAGGACAGACTATGGGAGCACACAGTACTACATAGAGCCATGACTACATGGAACTCTACTCCACATCAAGTAACCGATACAAGCAGTAACATTTGATTTCAATAACAGACAGCGGAGTCAATCACCACCTTCCGGAGACACCTGAAACCCCACCTCTTTAAGGAATACCTAGGATAGGATCAAGTAATCCTTCTCACCCCCCTTAAAAGATTTAGATGCACTATTGTAAAGTGGCTGTTCCACTGGATGTCATAAGGTGAATGCACCAATTTGTAAGTCTGCTAAATGACTTAAATGTTAATGTAAATAGAAAAACACCTTATGGGACAGCGGGGACTGTGAAGAAACACAAACATTGGCACACACACACACACACACACACACACGATAACATACGCACTATACATACACATGGATTTTGTACTGTAGTTATGTGGCAGTGGTGGAGTAGGGGCCTGAAATATGTGAATGTATTGTATTGTTTAAAAAAATATATTAACTGCCTTAATTTTGCTGGACCACAGGAAGAGTAGCTGCTGGAGATCCATAATAAATACAAATTATAGTCCATAAATTATAGAGGCCATTATAGAGCCCATCCATTATAAAGACCAGCCCTTATAGAGTCCATTGTAGAGGCCAGCCATTACAGAGAACATTATAGAGGCCAGCCATTATAGAGGCGGTCTAGTGCCGATGTAAAGACAGAGAATCTCAGGGATTAACTTTAGCCAATGGAGTTCCATACATAGTCTTCTGTTCTCTAGCTGTGTGACTGACTCAAATGTTCAGTGTGCTATAGATAATCTCATATCCTTGCTGTTTGTTGTTTGTCCTTGTGTGTCTATTCAGAGCACAACATATTCATATGACTAGTATGTATAACTCTCGTCATGTTTGATCTTACGTTTTTTCCAATAAGGTTCAATTAAAGTACTATTCTGACTGAGTCGTCGCTCTGGACTTCATGGAGAATATTTGATCAGAAATAGAATATTTAGTGGATGTAAATCATGAATAGGGTGTCTTTCACTTGATGAGGTTTGAGACTGTAGCCCTCATAAATTAGATGACAAAATGAGAACAGTGTCACGTTTGTCATACGAACGAGACCAAGATGCAGCGTGATATGCGTACATTCTAATTTATCAAAAGAATGAACACTGAACACTGAACACTGAACACTGAACACTGAACACTGAACAAAACAAACCGTGAAGCTAAAATGAATAGTGCAGACAGGCAACTAAACATACAACAAGATCCCACAAACACCAAAAGGGAAATGGCTACCTAAATATGATCCCCAATCAGAGACAACGATAAACAGCTGCCTCTGATTGGGAACCATATCAGGCCACCATAAACATACAAATCACCTAGACCTACAAAACCCTAGACATACAAAAACCCTAGACAATACAAAAACTAGCATATCCACCCTAGTCACACCCTGACCTAACCAAAATATAAAGAAAACAGAGATATCTCAGGTCAGGGCGTGACAAACAAAGAGTGAGAGAGGTGTTTGAGAGAGAGAGAATGAGTGAGAAAGAGAGAGTGAGTGAGAGAGGTGTGAGAAAGACAGTGTGTGTGAGAGGGAGAGAGAGAGAGAGAGATGAGGAGTGAAGTGAAAGAGTATCCATCAAACTACTATAGGGCTGGTAGCTAAGATACTGCAAATAGGGCAACAAGAGGCCAAAAAGTCCTCATTCCCCAAATGAGAGCCAAAAACTGGTGTCTAAAACTCTTACTTCTACACACTGGCTACAAGAGAAAGAACTAGTCCTCAGCCTGAAATCTCCCCAGTTGAGTCACGTAATAGCCAGCTTTTCTGTGGCGCATCTGGCCGAGAATGTTTTAGGAGTGTGGTTATGTGTGTTTGCGAGGCAGAGGTCCTAGGTTCTAGTCTTGATGTGAAGTGGTGCACCAGGAAGCACTGAAAGCGCAGTGATGTCCTCCACAAAACTGCAGACAATTCATAGATTGCTTAGTAAGCAAACAATGTTGTTGTGAGTGTTTTTATACATGATTTACAATTACACTGAACTGTGCAGGGGAAGGAATGGCCTGCTGTTGTAATACTGAGGCGTGCTCTATAGGGTAATCACACTAAAAAAAATTTTTTCGACTGGTCTTAATAAGGCTGTTCAGTTCCATACACAAGAGAATGTTTTCCGTTGTACTTATTGTGAAGCTTTCTTGTTTCCATGTATTCTCAGGCATGCATCATTTGTCATTTTAGGCAGTCGTTTGATGCATCTTGTGTTGTGGCTGTGCCAAGGGCAGGGGAAGAGTGCAAATTGCTTTCCTTAATTGAGTTACCTCACACATTGCAGATGTGTCCAATCTCTCCCTCCGTTTTACCATCCTTCTCTCATCCTTCACCTCGCCCGGGCTTGGCAATTTGGTTTGCCAACGCTGTCTCAGGAAAAAGCTGCATGCCATTGTCACCTTTGATGTCCTAATTTTCACGTCGAGCCACTCCGGCAGCACAAAGACTTCCAATTCCATTCAGAGGCAGAGAGAGAGAGAGAGAGAGAGAGAGAGAGAGAGAGAGAGAGAGAGAGAGAGAGAGAGAGAGAGAGAGAGAGAGAGAGAGAGTAACCCTGACCTCCAGGCCCAAAAGTAAATACAAAATGTGCTACAATTGCATGCTTGCCTCAACAGCACCCAAACTCGTAGATGAATTGTCAAGCCCCACGCTTGTCCTTCTATTGCTGAGGACAATACAAATACATTTTTCATACATGTCTGTCTGTCTATCCATCTCTCTCTCTCTCTCTCTCTCTCTCTCTCTCTCTCTCTCTCTCTCTCTCTCTCTCTCTCTCTCTCTCTCTCTCTCTCTCTCTCTCTCTCTCTCTCTCTCTCTCTCTCTAAGCAATAGGAGCACTTGTAAGAGCTCAATTTTCCATGTTAAGCTGAATTTTCCTGGTTTCTTCGTTGGGTTGCAAAAACAGAGTGAGGAAACCAAGCAAAAGCATTGTTTACATGTGTCTGATGGGTGTGTATCTTCTGTTGTGGGAGAGACGCCGGAGCGTGCTGTGGAGTTCTTGGATTTGTAGACTGCAGAACTCTGTGATCCTGTGTGTTCTCAGGTGTGTTCTCGTGGGACTCAGTAGGCCTGTCTGGGAAGGGAGTGGCACATTCGCCATGGATGCCCTCTATCTGGGCAGCTATTCATCAAGGGGGGTTGCAGTGGGGCTGTTAAGGGGTCAAGATTTATCTGTGCTTGGAGGGGTGGGTCAGGCTGAACTGGGAGGGAGTGTCACAAGTGGTGGTGTCGAGGCTGATGAAGTGGAGGTGGCTCCACTCTCACGTGTCATACAGAGGGGGGTTGATCATCATCAACTTGGCGGCATCCTCCCTAAGGCATACATTGGTCGTACTAAACCCCCAGTGGTCAGGGTACCACTGGCTGAGGGTGGGGGTGTTGTACCTGCCTGTCCAGGAGGGGGGACAAGGGCTGGTGGACCTGGAGAGCAGGGTGGCAGAGACTACCATAACACACTGGTGTTGGCTGGAGCGAACCAGCATGTGGTCTCTTGAGGAGGGACGGTGGCTTTGGGCTAGGCCGGTAGCACTTCCTCATGCGGTTGGAGAGGCCAAACACAGCAGGGGTCTCTGACGCTGCAGTACGGAGGGCCTGGCAGCTGCTGAGAACCACTTGGCCGTGGGTGGTGCCCATTTTCTACAACCCACAAGTGCCTTTAAGGTCTGTTTGTTCAGCCACCCTGCAGGAATGTTTAATTGGCAGCAGGCATCAGGACACTAGCTCACCTACGGCTGCCGGGGGTTGGGCAGTGTAAAGCCACCCCATGAGTTGACACAGCAGGTTACAGGAGAGAGTCATGGGGGAGGTCCAGGAGGCGCTGCCAGAGCCTGTGAGGTACTCGAGCAGCCATGGTGGGACAGCAGAGACTGGGGACTGGCAGGGGACCGGAGGACTTAGTGACTTTAAACACTCCGAGCCTAGTGGAGCTTGCGGAGGTGGGGCGCTGTACATCCTCAGCGTCAGGTTTAGACACACCAGGATCTTAGCGGGAGTGAAGGGGCATCAGTGGCAGGAGGAAGTGTGGTCTGACAGCATGGCAGGGTACAGATGGAGGGTGCTCTATAAGCTCTGAGTGCTGAAATGGTCAGGGGATGTCCAGTAGAGGGTAATACGTGGAGCCCTGGATACCAACAGCTGGTAGGCTTGGGTTGACCTGGGAATCAGGGAGGGGTATCTGTTTTGTGCAATAACCAAGACTGTTTATTCTGTTTCTTTCTGTGCCAGTGTGATGCAGTTGCTTTCTTTGGTGGACTGCATTTGTGTGAGGTTGCTCTTCTCTGTGGGGATGTTTGTGATAGGGCCGAGATCTTCAAGCAGGGAAAGGGACAAATGTGTTTTTTAATTATTTTGTTTGGCCAAGTTGGTCATGTGGCTAGCAAGAAGGAACCAGGTCAGAAGGAATGGAGTGACAGACCCGGAGCTATTATTTAAAGGGATGGTCTCTGCGTGGGGTAATGTGGTGCTTTTAGTGTAATGAGGATCTAATTACAATAAGATAAAAAGTCAAACGTCTCTCTCTCTCTCTTCCGGTCCCTGATAGAGGAAAGGACAAATGGGTGTCATTTTCCTGTGTTTGTAATCATTAGTACACAGCCTGTCAGTGGACTAACGAGCTTCAGCCCAGCTTCAACAAGAAAGGGAGTATAAGCCATCAGAAACAGGGCTGAGGGAAGATCCACAGAGCTTTGATTACTGGATGTGTGTGTGCACGTGTGTGTGTGTGTGTGTGTGTGTGTGTGTGTGTGTGTGTGTGTGTGTGTGTGTGTGTGTGTGTGTGTGTGTGTGTGTGTGTGTGTGTGTGTGTGTGTGTGTGTGTGTGTGTGTGTGTGTGTGTGTGTGTGTGTGTGTGTGTGTGTGTGTGTGCGCCGCCTGCTTGCGTCTTTAGTGTTTTACAGTGCTGTAAACTCTGCCTGAGAAGCTAACCTCAGACTAATTGAACAGACTTACTAAAGAGCAGTGGGCTGTTTGTCCAGCAGCTAGGTCCTCAGCCTCTCTGCCTCCCTCCAAAATACAACAACACAGTGTTTACTTTACATACTCCGCCTGCCGCTACTCTCCCTCAACCCTGAGCATCTACCCCAGCTAATTACCCACACATTTAACATTTATCTTAATTACCCCCCGACTTAATTAATTTAATCGATAATTAATTTAAATATAGTTTAGAATTAATTATTGTTGCATTGGTGATAATTAGCATTGTTAATTAACTTGATGGTTTCTGTATCCCTCTGGTGTTCCAGGATCAGATTTCACAGAACACTTGAACTCTTGTTTACCACAAAACCCTCATTAGCTCATCTTGCTAACTCTGCACGACACTTTTTCAGCTGTTAGTGTGTTTGTTTGTAAACCGGTAGGAGTTACTTACTTACGTTGTTGCTCTATTACTATCTATTTTGGTTATAATTGTTCTCCGGCATGATATTTCCCTCTTTGTTGCAGTTTGGTATGATTTATAGGCTGGGTTGATGGAACAAAACGTTGATTTAGTTAGTGAACGGCCCTCCCGACTTCCTGCCTCCCTCCCTCCCTCCCTCTCTTACTCATCCCAGTCCTCTACTCTTCTGAGTCACCTCTCTCTCTCCCCCTCCCCCCCCCTCCCCCTCCCTCTCCCTCTCCCTCTCTCTCTCTCTCTCTCTCTCTCTCTCTCTCTCTCTCTCTCTCTCTCTCTCTCTCTCTCTCTCCCTCTCCCTCTCCCCTCTCCCTCCCTCTCTCTCTCTCTCTCTCTCTCTCTCTCTCCCTCTCCCTCTCTCTCTCTCTCCCTCTCCCTCTCTCTCTCTCTCTCTCTCTCTCTCTCTCTCTCTCTCTCTCTCTCTCTCTCTCTCTCTCTCTCTCTCTCCTCTCCTCCTCTCGCTCCGTGGTTCTTCTCTTGACATTAAGTCATGGAGTTATATTAATAATGGTTACCCAGCTGTCTCCCGACACACTGCGAATGAGAGGTTTAAAAAGAGGAGAGATCAATACTGTCACCTTTCCACTGCGCATCAGAGGAGAATAACAATGCAGCGGGCTTCCCAGCAGACACCTGGAGGTAGAGCAGGAAGAGAAGAGGAGGTGTAGCTTAGCATTCAGCTGATGTGTTGCGCGCATGGTGGTCCCATGCCTTTACATGAGCGGTGTGAACAGTACTCTGAATCAAGGGGTAGCATGGGGTAAGGCCTCAGTACTGTACTGTACACTCACCGGAATAACCAGGCGAGGAAGCAAATGGTCGGATTGTCTGACACCTCCGCCTGTGCTATGATTAGAACTCAATTAGCTGTTTAGTACAAAGGCCCGGGCTTCAGCTCGACTGGTTAATCATGTCTCGTCTGTGAGAGAGTGGTGAGTTGCCGGAGTCCTGGAGGGGTAGAACTGACTGTACAGAGGGAGAAACAGATAGAGAGGGTTGTGTGTGAGTGTGTTGCCCCTGGATAAATCCATGGTTGTATTAAAATGTGTGAATATGTGGCACAACATTGCACACACACACACACACACACACACACACACACACACACACACACACACACACACACACACACACACACACACACACACACACACACACACACACACACACACACACACACACACACACACACACACACACACACACACACACACACACACACACACACACCACCTCTTCTCCACAGTTCTGTGCTGCTGGTTGGTTCCTGCCTGCAGAGCTAAGTCTCAGTGGCTCTGGATGGCCCGTGAAGCGGAGCGAAAACCAGGCTGAATTTAATGACATGTGTGACAATTATTGTGCGGCCCGTGGAGACAGACACAAATTTAATAAGTTCTGCGTGTTTCTGCCCTCCAGCCTCATCAGTGGGAGGGTCTCGGTGGGCCACCGACAGGCTCCACACTCCATCCCACCATTACAATAAGCTGTGACTTAATTAATTTAATAGGGTCAGGAGTTATTACCACCACCACAGAAGCCCTGTTATTCCTTAGGAACAGCGCCCGACTTTATGAATTCAAAAGGTTATATTAAAAGAATCTTTATTTTTATTTTCTCCTTTTACTTGTTTGGTTCTCTCCCAGGTATGTGACGCATGCAGGCTGGGAGTCAGCCGAGACGATTTGAGGTTAGACTTTAATACCATCATTCCGATGGACAGAAATACTGCATGGGTCGCGAAGGGGAATGTATTACTGGAATTTCTTGAATATGAATAAATGTTTAATATGCTCCATGTACAGTGAAATCATGTACAGGTAGGTTTCTATAGGTCTGAAACAGTTAAACTTCACATTTCACCAGATTACCGTAGGATCAAGTGTTAGTTGATATGTTTCATTCACCACATTACTGATATGTGTAATCGTACCTGTGCGTTAGAGCACGGCATGCAGGCGTACAGTACAAACCCAGCCAAGTAATATGGGACGTGTGTTAGCTAAATCTCTCCTTCCTCCTCCTCCTCTAACTTCTTATTGTAATCCTCTTAACATTCCACTCCATGTTGCAGGCCAGATATCAAACGCTACAGGATGTCAATATTGATACGGGAATGCACAGAAACCCTTACAGAATCACTGTCAGAGGGCCTGCGAGGGAGCAGAAGGAAGAGCAACTGTTTAAATGAAAAGGCGATGGTGTTGTTCCTCCTGAATCTTCTCTGGCTACGGCCGGAGCATCACAAACAGGAAGTGTTTAATCAATGCAGTGTGAGGACAATCGATTTCTCCCCTCCGAACACAGACAGACAGACCGACATGCTAGAATGTGCTCACATCCAAAAGGCTTGGCAAAGGCAGAGGCCTGGACAGAGAGATTATTAGAGGCTGTTAGTTGGTGACATCAGAGACACTACGTTTCCCTCAGTGTGTTAGAAAGAGAAAGAGAGAACAGCTCAGGACAAATGTACCACAACTCTGTCCTCGAGAGACGAATTTCAAGTAAATCACCAAAAAATGTAAACAATCTAGAGTGAAGTACCTCCAAGTAATTAACGTCAACAATCAGATGCCATTTAGAGACATACCATCAAATCTTGACTAGTAGAACAGCTATAGACTTATAATGGGCAGGATGTGACCTCGTCCTTTAATCCATGGCAGGAAAACAATGCGAGGCTTGAGTGGCAAGAAGCTGTGTGTGAATGTAGATGGCATGTGGGGTAGAGGACAGCCCCTGCCACTCTGAGGGTCACCACTCATTTCCATGTCTGAAGTAGAGCAGGGAGAATTCTATGCATGACGTTCATGCATGAATTACTAGCAGTTCAACGCTGGTTTGACTGAAGGATTTGACACAGGGGCAAGGCAGGGGACAGCCTCTCTTTCTATCGCTGTCTCTCACTCCCTCTCTCTCTCTCTCTCTCTCTCTCTCTCTCTCTCTCTCTCTCTCTCTCTCTCTCTCTCTCTCTCTCTCTCTCTCTCTCTCTCTCTCTCTCTCTCTCTCTCTCTCTCTCTCACACGCTCTCTTATTTCTACATTCCCCCCTTCACTAAAATCTTTTCTCGAGAGCCAACGTTGGCGGAAGCGAACCATCCAGACACAGTTCTTGTCAATTGGGATGTGGCCTTGTTTCGCTACAGGATTTCCCCTCCCGAAATCAAACCACAACTGCCGCCACTGAAGCCTTGATAACCACAGCCGATTTGAATACCATTTGTCTATGACCTTCAGGCAGGTCGGTGGCTGGGCTGTGAATGAGAAATCGAAGAAAGCAATAACCAGATCACGTGGCAGTCTGTCTCGCCCCAAAGTGACCTCAATGCTTCAGCGAGAGAGGAGAAGTAGAGGAGGCACCGTCTTTTTGTTGAGTACGGCAAAGAGCGTTGCTTTCAGCTCTGCTCCGTTCCAACCGCACTGAAAAGAGGTAGAGTACAAATGCAAATCCGTATTTGGCTAAGGAGGTGATAATGCCACTAACACTTCAGTAGAGGCCTGTCATCGCTGCATTCCCTTGTAAGGGTATCAACCAAATGTTAGTGTAGTGAAAAGATGGGAAGCTTGAAAGAGAGAGTATGCAGGAGTTTATTTTTGCGTCAGTGGTGTATAGCTTAGCCTGTCATACTTCTTGAGGGTGGTAGAAATAGTTTATTTTTCTTTCTACCTCATTATCTAGACTTTCAATTCTGCCTTCTCCTCAGACTTAAGCACAGAGACGTGCATAATATACAATCTAACACTCCGACAGAGACATCTCCTTCCTCTATCACACACACATAAACACACAAAAACCGTAATGAGGGCTGGCAGGTCTGCGTTGGGCATATGTGAGACTGAATTTACGGCTTCATATTCAATTAGAGTTACTGTAGGGCTCGCCAAGAGAGCCCCGGGCTGCGCAGAGAGTGAATGAAATAAAAAACAACACTACAACATCAACATCTAATTGCATCAAATATACACTGACCAGGGCCCAACTTCAAAGTATAGACAGAGCCACAGAATCACGTCTAAAGAGTCGAGATAATTTATTATAGTTATCAAAACAAGGTTTATGGAAATGCCAATTGGCCCAGGGATATGTTTATTTTTTATTTTGGGGGGGGGCGTCTAGAAGGTGTGCATGTTATATGTTTATTAGCAAATTGAAACAGCAACATTGTCTTTAAAGAATGGGTTGATTTGCCCAGGGATATGTATGTTACTATGATCGTCATTAATTAAAAATAAAAATAAAACATTTTAAGTGAGAAGTAGGACTTGGTCTGATACCGAATTCTTTTTTCTCTCGCATGAACACCCCAAAGCCTACTATAGCACACAGCTTGGACCAACTACAGCAGCTATGTTGGTCTATTGTAACTTCAAACAATACAGTAGGTAGACAGGTTGCTTAGGGTTCAAACCTCCTCAAATTGACTTAACAGTGTAAAACTGACATAAGCTCAGAACCACTTGTTGTTTTTCTTCAATTGCTGTCTCGATCAACGGGCAGTTTGTTACCCCTGTCAAATGAATATGTAGTCTAAAGTTCTGTTTGAATGTGTATTTGTTTTTGCAATAAAAATGGCGACGCTACAATAATCCACATTTACACTAGGCCTATATCTAACAACAACAAATACGTACAGCCTAATGATACACCTTCAAAAAGTATTCACACCCCATGACTCCTGAACTTTTTTTTATTTAGGACATAAAGTTCAGTTTTACAGTTGTACTTAAATGTCTACGCTTTCGGATAACAATGAGACTGCAGCGTCCATATAGGGAGCATTCGACTTGCCACCATTCAGACTGATTCAGTTTGTACGGATAACATTTCAGGTAAAATGTATCGCTCTCACGTGCTAATTTCTGCTAATCCATCACGTGCTAATCCGTCAGTTTAAGATAGGAAAAAAAGAAATGGTCTTGCCCCAACCTAATGCTAAATATCCTGTTAAACCCTGTTTCTCGGTAAATGCCGGACAGCTCATGACGAGAGGCAGGCAGGGAGTGTGTTGTGTACTTACAATCAAGATGATTTGTGAATTTGTATCGACGTTGGTGTCATACTGGCTCAGTGTGATGGTAGGGAGATAGGAATTGAACATTGAGCTTCAATCGAAACCTACTAATAATAATCTTCACATTTTTGCTCGGAGAAGCTGTGCACTATGCCTATTCCATGACACGTTTACATCTAACAGTGTATAAACTAGTGGTGATTAGCATATCTATCCAGACGTTTCTCGCAGCCTCACACTTAGAAACCGTGAGCGTTTATAGCTCCCTACATTTCAGTCTGAAACCCTCTCTGTGTTCTCTTCCAAAGTGAACGTCCAGCTGGAGATGATCCTTAGCATGTTGAGCACTTCAAGGGCGGTGATGATAGGTGTGCCAGTGTTTAGGAAGCCTTTCCCTTTGTTTTCTCCCCGTAGCAGCTTGGTTGGAGAAAAAAACCCTGTCACTATTCCCATTACCCAACTGACAAGACTTGTAAGAGTTTAGCCTGTTCTTACCAACCCCCCTTGTCTCCCGGTCCCCCAGTCCCTCCCCCCAGCCACTCTCCATCCCAATGATTGGTTGTGAATTGGTTCTTAGTTGGACGTGTATTAAGGGGGACGTGCGACCTTGGCCCTGCTCTGCAACACCCTCTCTGTTTACTCTGTAAGCACCACCAAGCTACTGGGGCTAGGCTCTGTGGATTGGCTTATCAGGGACAGGGTCGTATTCTGGGGGTTGGGACAGTCATAATCAGTCAGGGGCACCTTACTAAAATCCCCTGGACCTTGAGGTCTTGCCTTCTAACTAGAGACAGATTCAGACTTCGATGAATTGAATCGTTGGGAAAATGTCATCGTTGGCCAATCAGTGATATTACTGGTTTAATGAACCACCACAGAGAAAAGAAAATGCAGCAGTACTGCTATGCAGACCTTGGGGCATGGACTTGAGTACCCATGCCTGATAGGGAGAACCGCAATCTAGTAACAAAAGCTAGAAGGAACTGTGTCAATCAGCACAAAGAGAAACCTTGAAAGTAGCCTCTGAACGGATCTTGGATGAAGGGCTATCCTTGTGTGTGTGTGTGTGTGTGTGTGTGTGTGTGTGTGTGTGTGTGTGTGTGTGTGTGTGTGTGTGTGTGTGTGTGTGTGTGTGTGTGTGTGTGTGTGTGTGTGTGTGTGCGTGTGTGTGTGTGCGTGTGTGCACGTGCGTGTGTGTGTGCGTGTCTGTGTCTGTGTCTGTGTCTGTGTCTGTGTCTGTGTCTGTGTCTGTGTCTGTGTCTGTGCTGTGTCTGTGTCTGTGTCTGTGTCTGTGTCTGTGTCTGTCTGTGTGTGTGTGTGTGGCCTACCTCCCAGGTCTAGCTGCCTGTCAGTCAACAGGACAACCATTGACTGGCAGTGGCCTGAGCGTCAGTAGTGCTGGTGGATCTCTATGGACACAGCCCTGCTCTCTAGATGAACAAAACACACACACACACAGACAGACAAGGCTGGCTCAGATCATACACTGTTATCTACTCACACTGCATTGACATTCTGGTCACACACACACACACACACACACACACACACACACACACACACACACACACACACACACACACACACACACACACACACACACACACACACACACACACACACACACACACACACACACACACACACACACACACACACACACACACACACAAAATAGAGCAGGTTGTTCACAACAGCTGTAGGATCTTAGTTTGAGGCAGTTTCCTAAGCAGGAAAATAATCCTGCAGAAACAGGAAATGTGGATTATATTTAATGAAATGTATTTGTAGGCGTTGATACATTTTTCATTAGGGCAAATCAAGTCTGACCTTTTAAAGTGGAAATAACAAACTTTAGAAGCCTTTTTAAACATTGGATATAATACAAGTTGGCATTTCCTGCTGTGTAGGAAAATTCTCAGTAACAAAAGAGTGATCAAGATAAGATCCTACATCTGTAGCACTTAGCATCAAGTTGAAAATAATTGGTTGTCTCAGATACAGACGAGGAACTATAGATATGATTATTATTATTATCATCATCATCCTTCACAGAGAAGAAAATAATGCATTGATTTACACTACCGTTCATATGTTTGGGGTCACTTGGAAATGTCCTTGTTTTGAAAGAAAAACACATTTTCTGTCCATTAACGTCACGGATCAACCCCGGTACTGATGCTCATTCTGTTCACCATTTCCGGAGGTCTACGTCACCGGCTTTCTAGGCTCCACTGAACAGGATTCATTATCATCAACCCCGGACTGTCTAGTCTGATTACACACACCCGGTTCCCCTTTCCCTTGAATAGTATGTTATATAGGTGCCCTCTGTTCCCTCTGTCGGTAATTGTTACAATGTCCGTTAGTGCGTGTGAGTACCTGTGCTGTGTGTTTTGGTCTTCCGTGCCCTTGTGGATTGCACAGATGATTATGGCTCTCGTCCCGTGTGTATTTATTTGGGGTACTCCTCGATCTCTTTTGTTATGGGTTCAACCCTTTGTTTTTGTTACGTGTTTGTTTGGTCTTCGTCCCCCTGCCCCTTACACGGCAATCCGTCATTTGGGTGAAATTAAAAACACATATTACGCATTCCCGTGTCTGCCTCCCACAACTCTTCATACCAGCGTGACAATTAAAATAACATCAAATTGACCAGAAATACAGTGTAGAGATTGTTAATGTTGTAAATGACTATTGTAGCTGGAAACGGCAGATTTTTGATGGAATTTTTGATCACTCCTGTGTTCCAATGGCACTTTGTGTTAGCTAATCCAAGTTCATAACTTTAAAAGGCTAATTAATCATTAGAAAACACTTTTGCAATTGTTAACACAGCTAAAAACTGTTGTGCTGATTAAAGAGGCAATAAAACTGGCCTTCTTTAGACTAGTTGAGTATCTGGAGCATCAGCATTCGGGGGTTTGATTACAGGTTCTAAATGGCCCGAAACAAATACATTTCTTCTGAAACTAGAAATTCTATTCTTGTTCTGAGAAATGAAGGCTAATCCATGTGAGAAATTGCAAAGAAACTGAAAATATTGTACACGCTGTGTACTATACCCTTCACAGAACAGAGCAAACTGGCTATAACCAGAATAGAAAGAGGAGTGGGAAGCCTCGGTGCACAACTGAGCAAGAGAACAAGTACATTAGAGTGTCTAGTTTGAGAAACAGACACCTCACAAGTCCTCAACTGGCAGCTTCATTAAATACTACATGCAAAACTCCAGCCTCAACATCAACAGTGAAGAGGCGACTCCGGGATGCTGGCCTTCTAGGAAGAGTTGCAAAGAAAAAGTAATATCTCAGACTGGCCAATAAAAAGAAAATATTAAGATAAGCAACAGAACACAGACACTGGACAGAGGAACTCTGCCTAGAAGGCCAGCATCCCGAAGTCGCCTCTTCACTGTTGACGTTGAGACTGGTGTTTTGCGGGTACTATTTGATGAAGCTGCCAGAACTATTTCTTTGCAATTTCTCACATGAAATAGCCTTCAGTTCTCAGAACAAGAATAGACTGACAAGTTTCAGAAGAAAGTTATTTGTTTCTGGCCATTTTGAGGCCGACAAATGCTGATGCTCCAGATACTCAACTAGTCTAAAGAAAGACAGATTTTTATTGCTTCTTTAATCAGGACCATAGTTTTCAGCTGTGCTAACATAATTGTTTTCTAATGATCAATTAGCCTTTTCAAGTGATAAACTTGGATTAGCCAACACAAAGTGCCATTGGAACACAGGAGTGATGGTTGCTGATAACGGGCCTCTGTACACCTGTGTAGATTTTCCATAAAAAAATCTGCCGTTTCCAGCTGCAATAGTCATTTACAACATTAACAATGTCTACACTGTATTTCTGATCAATTGTATGTTATTTTAATGGACCGAAAACGAGCTATTCTTTCAAAAACAAGGACAGTTCTAAGTGACCCCAAACTTTTGAACAGTAGTATGTGGTGTACGTTCAATCGAGATCAAATCTATAGGCTAATTGAGAGGATAATGTATGTATGTGTGTGCGTGTGTGTCTGTGTCTCTTTGTGTGGGTATGTTTGTGTCTGTGTATCCACTTTGTCCCCCACTACATGTAACACAATACTGCTGTAAGGCGAGGTTGAATGTTCTACCCACAAAATATATCCCAGCACTGACACCCTGCAAACTCATGGTATTTTACACCATGAGTTAAAAGTAATGGAGTCTGTTGCACATGTTGGGAACGGTCACCGTTCATAGAAAGACTGGTACATTGATAGACATGACCACCTTGTCGACCTGGTCGAGGTGAGAGGTGAGAAAGGTGGTCTCACCAACAGCACACATACACAAACATTCTCTTGTCAGAGGAGCCTGGTTTGATGTCGATGATATGTTTTCTTGTATCCTGAATAAGCCAGACATTTTTTGATGTAGGGGAGGCCCGATGGAGGCGCTGATTCTGGAAGTAGGCTGCTCATTTGACTGCGACACGGAGCAGAAATTTGCCGACAAGCCTCTAAAATATCGGCCCCTCGTAGCAGGCTTGGACAGCCTCGGATATAGGTGCAAGCTGGTTGCACTTACTGCATATTCTTAGGCTTGCAGTGCTTAGGTTAATAGGTTTGCAGTACTGACGTTCATTGGCTTGCAGTACGTGGCCTCCAGATCTCGGGCCGGCCAAAGACCTAAGCAAAGCAGTTGATTCAGTTGCCGTGTGCAGCCTGGCTGCCTGGAGAAGGTGCTTTCTTTACCGTTGAGCGTCCATTCATACAGGGACCTTTGAGATGTTTGGATCCTTCTTGAAATGTTCATTTGATTTGTGGATCCAAATAAAGCATTTAAAATGTGTTTGTATGTGTGCGCGTGTTGCGTGTGTGTGTTCAGGGAAGGGGGTCTGTGAACTCTACATTCTGATCATGGGGATTCAGGAGTCAGGCAGAAGTGTAAATTTCCCCTGTGACGGCGGAATACTTATCTCTCTCGCTCTCTCCCTCTCTCTGCTTTTAGATTCCAATAAAGAGGGCCTGTGCTTTCTAAATCCATCACTTTCCGTCTGGTGGAAAAGAAGGAGAGAGCGAGAGAAAGCGTGTGAGAGAGAGCAAGAGAGAGAGAGAGAGAGAGAAAAGAAAAGGAAAAGCTCCATACTTAGCTTAAACCTTGAAGGACATGCATAGAATCCACCCCACTTAAATCAATCCGCTGGTGCGAAATATAATTTCTTGCTTCAAAAAGTTAGTGAAATATGTGCATGGAATATGAAACCTTGGCCAGAATCCTGGTGCATGGTGTTCTGCACTCCTGACCGGTGTGGCAGGTGAGAAGGAGCACTCTAAGAGGGTGGCACAGTAGCATTTCTCACTCACTCAGTCCTAGCATAAATCAAATATGATTAGTCACACCGTATTCAGACCCTACAATATTCAAGCCAGGTTGGTTCCTTTTTATATGTCAAGACAAGACTGTAGTACAGACAGTATCAATGATTTATCTGAAGCATAAGTAAATGTCCCTCCCCCACATGCATTTCTGTTCTCTGTAAAACCATTTCTACTTATGTCTAAATGATTTGGAGTATTGCTGCAAAGCATATTGGCCTTTGGGGATAACAGTTAGAGAGAGAGAGAGTGAGAGAGAGGGAGAAAGAGAGAGAGCAAGAACAATAGCGAGAGAAAGAGAGCAATAACTATGGAGAGAGAGAGATGGAAGGAGAGAGCGAGAGAGAGAGAGAGAGAGAGAGAGAGAAAGAAAGAAAGAAAGAAAGAAAGAAAGAAAGAAAGAAAGAAAGAAAGAGCGGAAGTGGACCTTTAGATGATAGGAGGTTGTGGACTAGGGGGTAATTATCTTTCCATTGTGATCTGTGCATTAAGCTGAGGCCACCTGCTTTTTCTCTGAGTAGAGAAAAAAAGAACGATAGGGAGAGAGAGAGGGAGAGAGAGGGAGAGAGGGAGGGGGAGAGAGGGAGAGAGGGAGAGGGGAGAGAGGGAGAGAGGGAGAGAGGGAGAGAGAGGGAGAGAGGGAGGGGAGAGAGGGAGAGGAGGGAGGGGGGGAGAGGGGGGAGGGAGAGGGAGGGGGAGAGAGGGAGAGAGGGAGAGAGGGGAGAGGTAGGGGGAGAGCAGGAGAGAGGGAGAGAGGGAGGGGAGAGAGGGGAGAGAGGTAGGGGAGAGCAGGAGAGAGGGAGAGAGGGAGGGGGAGAGAGGGAGGGGGGAGAGAGGGAGAGAGGGAGAGGGAGAGAGGTAGGGGGAGAGCGGGAGAGAGGGAGAGAGGGAGGGGGAGAGAGGGATGGGGAGAGAGGGGAGAGAGGGGAGAGGGAGAGAGGTAGGGGAGAGGGAGAGAGGGAGAGGGAGGGGGGAGAGAGGGAGAGAGGGGGGAGGGAGAGAGGTAGGGGAGAGGGGGAGAGAGGGAGAGAGGGAGGGGAGAGAGGGAGGGGTAGGGGGAGAGAGGGAGAGAGGGAGGGGGAGAGAGGGAGGGGGAGAGAGGGAGAGAGGGAGAGGGAGAGAGGTAGGGGGAGAGCGGGAGAGAGGGAGAGAGGGAGAGAGGGAGGGGGAGAGAGGGGGAGGGAGAGAGGGGAGAGAGGGAGAGGGAGAGAGGGAGAGAGGGAGGGGGAGAGAGGGAGGGGGAGAGCAGGAGAGAGGGAGAGAGGGAGGGGAGAGAGGGAGAGAGGGAGAGAGGTAGGGGGAGAGCAGGAGAGAGGGAGAGAGGGAGGGGAGAGAGGGAGGGGGAGAGAGGGAGAGAGGGAGAGGGAGAGAGGTAGGGGAGAGCGGGAGAGAGGGAGAGAGGGAGGGGAGAGAGGGAGGGGTAGAGGGAGAGAGGGAGAGGGGGAGAGGTAGGGGGAGAGAGGGGGGAGAGGGAGAGAGAGAGAGAGGGAGAGCGGGGAGAGGGAGAGAGAGAGGGGAGAGGGAGAGGGAGAGAGGTAGGGGGAGAGCGGGAGAGGGGAGAGAGGGGGGGGGAGAGAGGGAGGGGGAGAGGGGAGGGGGGGAGAGAGGGAGAGAGGGAGAGGGAGAGAGGTAGGGGGAGAAAAAGGAAAGGAGGCAGTGGAGATAAATGGGGCGGGGGGAGAATGAGAGAGATTTCAAAGGTTTAAATAAATAAATAAAATGTTTCTTTGATGCTCTAGATTGTGTGTTGTGCTGTGGCCACTGAGTGAGTGTGGTTGAAAGGTAATGCATATCAACGCAATTTGCAAGTCATTCAAATGTGTGGTAGCAGTATTGCTTCTGTCTCTCTCCTTGCCCAACCTGGGTTCGAACCAGGGACCCTCTGAACACATCATCAACTGCCTCCCACAAAGCATTGTTGCCTAGTGTTAAAAAAAAAGCAGCAGAACTTGCAGATCAAAAGAAACAACTATTTCAAGGTCTCAGAGCAAGTGACGTCACTGATTGAAACGCTACTAGTGCGCACCGCTAACTAGCTAACCATTTCACACCGGCTCATGCGTGCGAGTGCATTTGTGTGTCTGAAAAATGGCAATGTGTTTAAATGCTGACATCTCCAAAGGAGCCCTTCATTTGATCGGCTCTGATAGAATTCGAGACCGGCGAACTATAAGGTTCTGGCATTTTTGTCAAAAATGTAATTGATGGAATTGAAAAAATGTAATTGATCTTTAGATGTTTCTTCATATTTCTGTGAAGTTACATTTTTAAAAGAGCACATTTTAAGTTAAACATTTTTAAAAACAGAAAGTTATGTCTTCATAAACCCGTTTGAACTTGGCCCTATAAGGTTCTATTTGCAATCCAATCACAAGCCGTAAGAAATACAAACAGACCAATCAGAAAACGTCTTTGCCATCTCCCTCTAAGTATGGTCTAGGCTAGTGTAGCCAGCAATAATGGCACGCAAGCCAAAATAACACTTTCAGATATCGTAAAGTAAATGATGTTGTCACATCATTGCTCACTGTTGACAGCAGTTCATCTGATGATCAGAATACATTTCCTAAAGTATTTGATCATGTGTTCTGACTCTGTTTTGGTAAAATAGTGTTATTCTATTTTTTACGTATTCAAACAGCAACAGTTTTCTTAAAAACAATATTTCAGAAGTGTCAGACAGAAGCTTACAGCTGAAACCAGATTGACATGTCAGAGCCATGAGGTTATATCTGCCATTGCACCCCCCCTAAAAAAACTGATTTACAAATGTCTCTTTTGATACTCTGCATGGTACCTTTGAGGTGACCTTAATTGGTTATGAAAGATGAATTAACTACAAAACAGTTCTGACATCTGGGAAAACTGATGCTAAATATCTCAGAACTATGTGTGTTTTTTTTTTCATTTGTGTAAAGAGATCAAGTTTGTGTGTGTGTGTGTGTGTGTGTGTGTGTGTGTGTGTGTGTGTGTGTGTGTGTGTGTGTGTGTGTGTGTGTGTGTGTGTGTGTGTGTGTGTGTGTGTGTGTGTGTGTGTGTGTGGAGGATAGGAGGGGGTTGATCTTCTAGACAAACTAGTAGGACATCCATTACAGGCTGCATGGCTGCACTACAGGCTGTGAGCCACCACTAACACTGGTCCTAATGTCTGCGGTAAATATCTCCAGGCTCTGTGCCTTCACCAATAGGGCACAAGCACAACTGGGCTGACAGGAGTTAAACAGCCTTACAACTGGACAGATATAAATTATACAGACTTACAACTGGACAGATAGAAGTTATACAGCCTTACAACTGGACAGATACAAGTTATACAGACTAAACGACTACTCACTTCCGTCATCATGAAGTGCTTTGAGAGACTAGTCAAGGACCATATCACCTCCACCCTACCTGACACCCTAGACCCACTCCAATTTGCTTACCGCCCAAATAGGTCCACAGACGATGCAATCTCAACCACACTGCACACTGCCCTAACCCATCTGGACAAGAGGAATACCTATGTGAGAATGCTGTTCATCGACTACAGCTCGTCATTCAACACCATAGTACCCTCCAAGCTCGTCATCAAGCTCGAGACCCTGGGTCTCGACCCCGCCCTGTGCAACTGGGTACTGGACTTCCTGACGGGCCGCCCCCAGGTGGTGAGGGTAGGCAACAACATCTCCTCCCCGCTGATCCTCAACACTGGGGCCCCACAAGGGTGCGTTCTGAGCCCTCTCCTGTACTCCCTGTTCACCCGCGACTGCGTGGCCACGCACGCCTCCAACTCAATCATCAAGTTTGCGGACGACACAACAGTGGTAGGCTTGATTACCAACAACGACGAAACGGCTTACAGGGAGGAGGTGAGGGCCCTCGGAGTGTGGTGTCAGGAAAATAACCTCACACTCAATGTCAACAAAACTAAGGAGATGATTGTGGACTTCAGGAAACAGCAGAGGGAACATCCCCCTATCCACATCGATGGAACAGTAGTGGAGAGGGTAGCAAGTTTTAAGTTCCTCGGCATACACATCACAGACAAACTGAATTGGTCCACTCACACAGACAGCATCGTGAAGAAGGCGCAGCAGCGCCTCTTCAACCTCAGGAGGCTGAAGAAATTCGGCTTGTCACCAAAACCACTCACAAACTTCTACAGATGCACCATCGAGAGCATCCTGGCGGGCTGTATCACCGCCTGGTACGGCAACTGCTCCACCCTCAACCGTAAGGCTCTCCAGAGGGTAGTGAGGTCTGCTCAACGCATCACCGGGGGCAAACTACCTGCCCTCCAGGACACCTACACCACCCGATGTTACAGGAAGGCCATAAAGATCATCAAGGACATCAACCACCCGAGCCACTGCCTGTTCACCCCGTTATCATCCAGAAGGCGAGGTCAGTACAGGTGCATCAAAGCTGGGACCGAGAGACTGAAAAACAGCTTCTATCTCAAGGCCAAAAGACTGTTAAACAGCCACCACTAACATTGAGTGGCTGCTGCCAACACACTGACACTGACACTGACTCAACTCCAGCCACTTTAATAAAGGGAATTGATGGGAAATGATGTAAATATATCACTAGCCACTTTAAACAATGCTACCTTATATAATGTTACTTACCCTACATTATTAATCTCATATGCATACGTATATACTGTACTCTATATCATTGACTGCATCCTTATGTAATACATGTATCACTAGCCACTTTAACTATGCCACTTTGTTTACATACTCATCTCATATGTATATACTGTACTCGATACCATCTACTGTATCTTGCCTATGCTGCTCTGTACCATCACTCATTCATATATCCTTATCCTTATACACTGTGTATAAGACAGTAGTTTTGGAATTGTTAGTAAGATTACTTGTTGGTTATTACTGCATTGTCGGAACTAGAAGCACAAGCATTTCGCTACACTCGCATTAGCATCTGCTAACCATGTGTATGTGACAAATAAAATTGGATTTGATTTGATTTGATTCGATTTGATTTGACAGATACAAGTTATACAGACTTACAACTGGACATATAGAAGTTATAGAGCCTTACAACTGGACAGATACAAGTTATAGAGCCTTACAACTGGACAGATACAAGTTATACAGACGTACAACTGGACAGATAGAAGTTATACAGACTTACAACTGGACAGATAGAAGTTATACAGCCGTACAACTGGACAGATAGAAGTTATACAGCCGTACAACTGGACAGATAGAAGTTATACAGACTTACAACTGGACATATAGAAGTTATACAGCCGTACAACTGGACAGATAGAAGTTATACAGCCTTACAACTGGACAGATAGAAGTTATACAGACTTACAACTGGACAGATAGAAGTTATACAGACGTACAACTGGACAGATAGAAGTTATACAGCCTTACAACTGGACAGATAGAAGTTATACAGACTTACAACTGGACAGATAGAAGTTATACAGACTTACAACTGGACAGATAGAAGTTATACAGACTTACAACTGGACAGATAGAAGTTATACAGACTTACAACTGGACAGATAGAAGCTATACAGACTTACAACTGGACATATAGAAGTTATTCAGTCTTACAACTGGACAGATAGGAGGTTTCATTACCGTCCAATGCTACAGTACTTCTGTAGAAAATACTTATTCTGCTCAGTCTGTCAACACCTTGATGAGGATAGCTGGTTTCTGTTGTGTCTCTAATGTGTCTTCACATCCTGTTATTTGACCCCCTTGTGTGCAATAATGGCTGTTTACTTTCCATCGCTCCATTTACCTTTGGTCCTGAGTGGAGCAGTGGGACTGTTTGATCCAGTTCCAACTCGTTTTGACTGGTTATGACAGTTATGGGAAGTCCGCCTCACGGTGGCTCTTTATAATTACGTAGTATGTCGTGACACTCTCCCCTGTGCCAGATAATAGGACATAATTGAGCCTTCACCTGTTGAACTCTCACCTCTCTCTCTCTCTCTCTTTCTAACAAACACACACACACACAACAGACACACTTACATCAACACACAAATTGAGTCGACCAGTCAGTGTTTCTTCCTCTAGCGGTGCCTCTAGCGTGGGGGAATATCGATGTGACTGTTCTGTGTTTGACAGAGTGAGCACGCAAACAAAGGGGAGAGAGGAGATGAAGCGTGTGCTTTAAAGCCCTGAGTATGTACTCAGTATGGACTTCCACCCCGAAAATGAATCAATAAGCAGCTTGACGCTTATCATAATGAGTCTTGTCCTGGAGTCAGAGCTGAGCTATTTCCCCTTAGATAGCTCAAAATTGACTATATTGTGAAAATTCATGAAAACAAAAATCTGTTTTTTTTTTGTCTTATATTAAGGTTAGCGTTAGGCATTAGGGTTAGCAGTGTGGTTAGGGTTAGAGTTAAGATTAGGGTTAGATTTTATGACTTTGTGGCTGTGCCAGATAATGACAACTCTGCAGAGCTGCCTCCAGGGCAAGATTCATGAGGAGAAACGTTAACCTGCAGGAAATAACCACAATGTCTCTATTTCCCTCTTTTTAGTCCCAGCAAACTGAGAGGCACAGAGGATAGAAAGGGCCTGATGGGTTTCTTATCTTGATTTCACAGACCAAATAACCAACACAAAGGGTTCCAGAAACCGTCCGATTCATTCAATTTATTTATGATTTATTTGATATATTTTACCCATTTTGTGAGGGAGGAATGGGATCAGTTTGAGTATGGATTGGATGGGAGTTCCTGGAGGCACACAGAGAGACAGAGAGAAAAGCAGAGGGTCATTTCAGCTTTCCCCCTCTCCCTCTCTGTCGCGCTGAAATTGCCTCCGCCGCCCAGGGGCATGCCTCAGATGATATTTGTGTTTGTTTTGTTCCCATTTTCTGATGAAGGTGACCTGTTGACAGATAATCTGTTGCTTTACGGTGCCAGTGCCAGAGGTGGCCATTTTGAAAGGCCTTATCGTCATCCCCAGCAGCTCTGGGTAAAAATTCCTCACTCTGTTAAAAATAAAAGACACTGTGATGGAATTTGGCAATGTTGTCTACTGTGGCTGAAATTCCTTTTAGGTGGTGTTAGGGTTAGTCTCTGTCACTCTATCTGTCTAGAGCTGGAATCCGTAGCAGTGAAACAGCCACATCCGTTTGCAATACTACAACTTCAAACAACAAGCACCGTTTTTTTTCTCCCTAGGGCATCATTGCACATTATTTTAACCACAACGCTGGATGCTCCTTTGCCCCGTTTCAAAAACAAAACAAAAATTATACTGAACAAAAATATAAACGCAACATGTAAAGTTTGGGTTCCATGTTTCATGAGCTGAAATAAAAGACATAAGAATTTTTCCAGACGCACAAAAAGCTTATTTCTCTCAAATTCTGTGCACAAATGTCTTTACACCCCTGTTGGTGAGCATTTCTCCTTTGCCAAGATAATCCATCCACGTAACAGGTGTGGCATATCAAGAAGCTGTTTAAACAGCATGATCATTACACAAGTGAACATTGTGCTGGGGATAATAAAAAGCAACTCTAAAAGGTGCAGTTTTGTCACACAACACAATGCCACAGATGTCTCAAGTTCAGGGAGCGTGCAATTGGCATGCTGACAGCAGGAATGTCCACCAGAGAATTTAATGTTAATTTCTTTACCGGAAGCCGCCTCCAACATCGTTTTAGGCCTCACAATCATAGACCACGTGTATCCCCGCCAGCCCAGGACCTCCATATCCGGCTTCTTCACCTGCGGGATCGTCTGAGACCAGCCACCCGGACACCTGATGAAACTGGGGAGTATTTCTGTCTGTAATAAAGCCCTTTTGTCAGGCAAAACCGCAGTGGGTGGGCCTATGCCCTCCCAGGCCCACACACTGCGGAGTTCCTGCCCAGTGATGTGAAATCCATAGATTAGAGCCTAATAAATGTATTTCAATGGACTGATTTCCTCATATGAACTGTAAATACATTGAAATTGTCCCATGTTGCGTTTATATTTTTGTTCAGTATATAACAAACGCACCTGGGACAACCAGCTCCACTGTTTCACATTTTGGTTTTCAGACTGTGAAAAGTCAGTAACTCCAAGGTTAAAGAGCCTTGTGCCAGTGAGCACACACTTTTGGCTCACATTGCAATTCATAATAGGAAGCAATATACTGGCTTATTTAGTCCTTCCCATGCCTCCAACCCTATTCATTGAAAGCCAGATAATTTTAGTCAATTGTATATTTCTGTAAACTGCCTGCCGCCTCTGGCTAAACCCATGCTCACAGCCTGTGGCGGCTAACACCAGCCGGTGACCTCATGCAAATGCTGCTTGCTCATGGGTGAAACGATTGGCAACCCTCAAAACCACCTGTGTGCCATTGGACAGAACGAGTAGAGAGCAGCGACAGAGGCCAGCGAACCAATGACCTCTGCTACCACTGTGAAATATTTTGTGTATTTTTCCTCTGTTCACTGTAACAGAGGGTGATGACTAGGGTCGGGGTAAATTCCACAAATTAAAGTTCTAGTTCAATTCCTCTCCCTGTAAATTCCATTTAATTAAATTCAAATCCCTGGTCAGTCTTTGAATTCAGAGATAATTCAATTCCTCTCGATTCCAATGTTATGTAAATTCCAAGAAATCAATTCAATGAAATATTATCCCCAACAATTCCACAAAATCAAATCAGAATGCATTTCTCTCAGGCTTTAAGGCTGATCATGTCACTGTTCAGACAGCCTAGCTATACTGGAAATATAGAAATACATGTTGAAATGATTTAAAACAATCCCTGCAGTCCACCTTTGATACTATGGAAATGAATTCCATCAACTGGGATATGTACAAATATAGTCTAATTCCAATTCATTTCCAATTCCACAACTTGAAGAAATTTGAAACGAAGTCAATGTAAATTCTCCACTTCATTAGTCAATTCAAGATTTTAATTGGAATTTCTAATTAAATTGGAATTAACCCCAACCCGGTTAATGACTATGTCTGGGGGTGTTGGGGTTAAAGTGATTACCCTGTGATGGCACTAATGCTCCATGATGGATGGAGATGGATTTGGGGCGGGTGCCAGGAGTAAAGATGGCCGCAGGAGATGGTAATGAGGGATTGGCAGAGAGAACGCCCACCTCCTGCACTACAGAGACTGAACCAACATACAGTATGGTACAGCAGTTGTTTGACGTCCTGAGCAGAAAGAGGAGGATACTGTTTCGTGTTCTCAGAGGCTAAGTCATATTGAAAAATAAAGAAATCTAACAGAGACAGGTTGGGACGGTGAGGGAGAGATACAGGAAATGTATCAATAAAAACAGAAGCTATGCAATAAGAATGATACATTAATAATGAGTGAGAGAGATATAACTGAGAGTGAGTGTGTATGTGAGGGGGGCAGACGAGCTGGTCCATATTAGCCTAGTGGGCATGTCTGACTTCGTTATTTTTCTCAAAATGATCATTATCTGGCTAATAATGGAGCCTCAAGGAAGAAACTGGGCTGGTGTTTTCAAAATGCTTGGTCCAATTCCTGGTCCCAGTCCACTCCTGGTATGTGATGGAGAATGAGGGAGAAGGATAGGGAAATATTTTTGAGGCTTACACAGAAAGAGGGAGAGAGGGAGGCAGAAAAGGAGAGAATGAGAGAATGAGACTCACTTGTGAAGAACAAAAATATAGAAAGAAAGAGAGGAGAGAAAGAGGGAAGTAGAGAGAGGGGGGGGGGGAGAAAATGTAGAAAGAGAGAGAAAGAGAGTTGGAGAGTCAGAGGAATAGAGAGCTCCAGTATCAGGCATCAGTAATTTGAGCTCTCAAAGAGGATGGCAGGCCCAGCGTGTTGCTGCAAGGCCGATGAGGGCTTTGACAGTGCAGCATTAATTTGGGACCAACTGAAACAAGCTGGGGAATAATGAAACAGTACGGGAGCGAGGTAGGGAGGGATAGAGGAAGGAGGAGGAGATGGAGAAGGGGGAGAAGTGAAGTGAAGGAGGAGGATGCAGCATCAGTCTGCCAAATGTTTTGGTGTCGGGCACCAGCGATGTAATGGCCGTTTATAAATAGAGACGGTTGTACTGATAGTGTGTGTGTGTGTGTGTGTGTGTGTGTGTGTGTGTGTGTGTGTGTGTGTGTGTGTGTGTGTGTGTGTGTGTGTGTGTGTGTGTGTGTGTGTGTGTGTGTGTGTATACACATATGCGTGTTCCTCGTCTCAGCCCCTCAGGGCAGCAGGTAGGCATTAGTAGTCCGACATCCCTTACACAGCCAGCTCTTTGCTTTGGCCTGATGAAGTGATGAGGCCCTAATGACCCCTCTTTTGCTGAGCTCACAGTAAACACATGTAGGAGCCAAAACTCGGCCATCACATCATCACAACAAGAGAGGGGCCATGGCCCCAGCCAATGGCCCCAGCCATCTACTTTTTGTGTCTGGTCTATGGGTGTGGCAGGGGTTGCAATTACTTATATTAAGCAAACCAGACAGCACAATTTATTATTTATTTACAGATAGCCTGGGGGCACACTCCAACACTCAGACATAATTAACAAACGAAGCATCTGTGTTTAGTGAGTCCACCAGATCAGAGGCAGTAGGGATGGCCAGGGACGTTCTCTTGATAAGTGCGAGAATTTGACCATTTTCATTTCCTGCTAAGCATTAAATGTAACGAACACATTTGGGTGTCAGGGAAAACGTATGCAGTAAAAAGTATGTTATTTTCTTTAGGAATGTAGTGAAGTTAAAGTAAAAGTTGTTAAAAATATCAATAGTAATGTAAAGTACAGATACCCCAAAAAACGACTTAAGTAGTACTTTAAAGTATTTTTCTTAAGTACCATAAAGGCCTAATTAGTGAGGCGGCAGAGATGGTTGTCTTCTGGAAGGTTCTCCCATCTCCACAGAGGAACTCTGAAGCTCTGTCAGAGTATCGATTGGGTTCTTGGTCATCACCCTAACCAAGGTCCTCTCCACCGATTGCTCAGTATGGCCGGGCGGCCAGCTCTAGGAAGAGTCTTGGTGGCTCCAAACTTCTTCCATTTAAGAATGATAGAGGCCACCGTGTTCTTTGCGACCTTCAATGCTGCACACATACTTTGGTACCCTTTCCCTAGATCTGTGCCTAGACACAATTCTGTCTCGGAGCTCTATGGAAAATTCCTTCTGCCTTATGGCTTGCTTTTTGCTCTGACATGCATTGTCAACTGTGGGACCTTATATAGACCGGTGTCCGCCTTTCCAGCTCAATTGAATTTCCCACAGGTGGACTCCAATCAAGTCGTAGAAACATCTCAAGGACAATCGATGGAAACAGGATGCACCTGAGCTCAATTTTGAGTCTCATAGCAA
Source organism: Oncorhynchus keta (assembly GCF_023373465.1). NCBI lineage: Eukaryota > Metazoa > Chordata > Actinopteri > Salmoniformes > Salmonidae > Oncorhynchus > Oncorhynchus keta. The sequence continues at coordinate 36,703,599 of NC_068450.1, forward strand.
AGGGTTTGAAAACTTACAGTACCAGTTAAAAGTTTGGACACACCTACTTACTCCATGGTTTATCTTTCTTTTGACTATTTTCTACATTGTAGAATAATAGTAAAGACATCAAAACTACGTAATAACACATATGGAATCATGTAGTAACCAACAAAGTGTTGAACAAATATTTTATATTTGAGATTCTTCAGAGTAGTCACCCTTTGCCTTGATGACAGCTTTACACACTTTTGGTACTCTCTCAACCAGCTTCACGAGGAAGTCACCTGGAATACATTTCAATTAACAGGTGTGCCTTTTGAAACGTTTATTTGTGGAATTTATTTCCTTCTTAATGCGTTTGAGCCAATCAGTTGTGTTGTGACAAGTTAGGGTTGGTATACACACGATTTGGTAAAAGATAAAGCCCATATTACGACAAGAACAGCTCAAAAAAGTAAATAGAAATGACAGTCCATCCTTACTTTAAGGCATGGTCAGTCAATACGGAACATGTCAAGAACTTTGAACGTTTCTTCAGGTGTACTCGCAATAACCATCAAGCGCTATGGTGAATCTGGCTCTCATTAGGTTCGCCATAGGAAAGGAAGACCCAGAGTTACCTCTGCTGTAGAAGATAAGTTCATTAGAGTTAACTGCACCTCAGATTAGAGCCCAAATAAAAACTTCAAGTAACAGACACATCTCAACATTAACTGTCCAGAGGAGACTGTGTGAATCAGGACTTCATGGTCGAATTGCTGCCAAGAAACCACTACTAAAGGACACCATTAGTAAGAAGAGACTCGCTTAGGCAAAGAAACATGAGCAATGGACATTAGAACGGTGGAAATCTGTCCTTTGGTCTGTAGAGTCCAAAATTGAGTTTTTTGTTTCCAACCGCCGTGTCTTTGTGAGACGAAGAGTAGGTGAACGGATTATCTCCGCTTGTGTGGTTCCCCTAGTGAAGAATGGAGCAGGGGGTGTGATGGTGTGTGGGGGGGGCTTTGCTGGTGACACTCAGTGATTTATTTAGAATTCAAGGCACACTTAGCCAGCATGGTTACCACAGTATTCTGCAGCGGCACGCCATCCCATCTGGTTTGCGCTTAGTGGGATGACGTTTGACTGGTACTGTATGTAAATAAGGTACTTCTGTTTTTGATATTGAATACATTTGCAGAAATGCCTAAAAACCTGCGTTTGCTTCGTCGTTATGGAAAATTTTGGGTAGATTTGATGATAAACATTTTTTATTTGATCCATTTTAGAATAAGGCTGTAATGTAACAAAAAGTGGAAAAAGTCAAGGGATGTACAGTTGAAGTTGGAAGTTTACAAACACCTTAGCCAAATACATTTAAACTCAGTTTTTCACAATTCCTCACATTTAATCGTAGTAAAAATGTCCTGTCTTAGGTCAGTTAGGATCACCACTTTATTTTAAGAATGTGAAAGTTCACAATAACGGTAGAGAGAAGGTTTTATTTCAGCTTTTATTTCTTTCATTACATTCCCAGTGGGTCAGAAGTTTACATACACTCAATTAGTATTTGGTAGCATTGCCTTTAAATTGTTTAACTTGGATCAAACGTTTGGGGTAGACTTACACAAGCTTCCCACAATAAGTTGGGTGCATTTTGGCCAATTCCTCCTGACAGAGCTGGTGTAACTGAGTCAGGTTTGTAGGCTTTATTGCTCACACACAATTTTTCAGTTCAGCTCACAAATTTGCTATGGGATTGAGGTTAGGGCTTTGTGATGGCCACTCCAAAACCTTGACTTTGTTGTCCTTAAGCCACTTTGCCACAACTTTGGAGGTATGCTTGGGGTCATTGTCCATTTGTAAGACCCATTTGCGACCAAGCTTTAACTTCCTGACTGATGCCTTGAGATATTGCTTCAATATATCCACATAATTTTCTCTCCTCATGATGCCATCTATTTTGTGAAGTGCACCAGTCCCTCTGCAGCAAAGCACCTCCACAACATGATGCTGTGCTTCACGGTTGAGATGGTGTTCTTCGGCTTGCAAGCCTCCCCCTCTTTCCTCCAAACATAACGATGGTCATTACGGCCAAACAGTCCTATTTTTGTTTCATCAGACCAGAGGACATTTCTCCAAAAAGTATGATCTTCGTCCCCATGTGCAGTTGCAAACCGTAGTCCGGCTTTTTAAGGCGGTTTTGGAGCAGTGGTTTCTTCTTTGCTGAGCAGACTTTCAGGTTATGTCGATATAGGACTCGTTTTACTGTGGATATAGATACTTTTGTACCTGTTTTCCCCGGCATCTTCACAAGGTCCTTTGCTGTTGTGCTGGGATTGATTTACACTTTTCGTATGTTACCCCATCAGAACCCATCTCCTTCCTGAGCAGTATGACGGCTGCGTGGACCCATGGTGTTTATACTTGTGTACTATTGTTTGTACAGATGAACGTGGTACTTTCAGGCCTTTGGATATTGCTCCCACAGATGAACCAGACTGGTGGAGGTGTAAAAAAAAAACATTGCACCGTTATGCAATTATTATTAAGAGGCTAGATACAAATAGCTAATCCTGGAGAAAAATGTTCCAGCATTCATTTATTGAGGTAAGTAACTCAGAGATGTGAAGTTGGTACCCAAGCATGTGCTATATGTACAGTGTAATAGACCTACTAAATTTAGACATATAGACAATCAAATAATTACTCTGTAAAACGAGGAATACATTTACTCAATTCAACTCATAGAATTTATTAGTCACCAAAATAATTGACACTCAAACATTTAGAGTTGACATGAAATACATGATACATTACGAAATAAAATAATGTCTTCAGTTCAGAATACACTCTACGAGAAAAAACAGTATGTGGATTATACACACAGGAGCTTGGTAGCAAGTTCTCAAAGTATAAGCGAACTCACTCCCAACCTGAATTAACATTTCTTAGCACTTTGCGAGCAAAAAAAGCAGGAACAACACACCCATATTCTAATTTTGCCTCTCTGGGATATGTGGGACGCTAGCGTCCCACCTGGCCAAAAGCCAGGGAAAATGCAGAGTGCAAATTTCAAATAAATTACAAAAAAAATCTAACTTTCGTGAAATCACACATGTATGATACCAAATTAAAGCTACACGTTTTGTGAATCCAGCCAACATGTCCGATTTCAAAAAGGCTTTTCAGCGAAAGCAAACAATGCTATTATCTGAGGATAGCACCACAGTAAACAAAGAGAGAAAGCATATTTCAACTTTCAATTTCAGGCGCGACATAAAACGCAGAAATAAAAATATAAATCATGCCTTACCTTTGACAAGTTTCTTCTGTTGCCACTCCAATATGTCCCATAAACATCACAAATGGTCCTTTTGTTCAATTAATTCCGTCGATATATATCCAAAATGTCAATTTCTTTGGCGCGTTTGATCCAGAAAAACACTGGTTCCAAAATATCTCAAAAGTTACCTGTAAACTTTGCCAAAACTTTTCAAACTACTTTTGTAATACAACTTTAGGTATTTTTTAAAATAAATAATCGAATAATCAAATTTGAATTTTCTGACCAGCCAACAGGGATGTGCCTGATAACTGGGCGGCAGGGTAACCTAGTGGTTAGAGTGTTGGACTAGTAACAGAAAGGTTGCAAGTTCAAATCCTGGAGCTGACAAGGTACAGATCTGTCATTCTGCCCCTGGACAGGCAGTTAACCCACTGTTCCTAGGCTGTCATTGAAAATAAGAATTTGTTCTTAACTGACTTGCTTAGTTAAATAAAGGCAAAATTAAAAAATAACCAGTCAACCCAACATACAATTTCAATCCAGTCAATTAAAAAATACATCAACCAGAAAACATACCATGTTGTGCAGCTCTTTGTAAGCTCTTGAAACAAGACAAACACGACAATTTAATTCACACAGTAACACCAATTTTGTCAATTCAAGTTTTCATCTGTCGTCACACCTCTCCTGACATCAATCAATCAATCAAATGTATTTATATAGCCCTTTTTACATCAGCAAATGTCACAAAGTGCTTTAACAGAAACCCAGCATAAAACCCCAAACAGCAAGCAATGCAGATGTAGAAGCACAGTGTCTAGGAAAAACTCCCTAGAAAGGCAGGACATAGAGGAAGAAACATAGAGAAGAACCAGTCTCTGAGGGGTGGCCAGTCCTCTTCTGGCTGCGCAGCATGGAGATTATATAAGAGTACATGGCCATTAAGGCCAGATCGTTCTTCAAGATCTTCAAACATTCATGGATGACCAGCAGGGTCAAATAATAATTACAATGCAACAGGTCAGCACCTCAAAAGCAGCAGCAGCATGACAAGGTAATATAATAATAATATAATAATATATGCCATTTAGCAGACGCTTTTATCCAAAGCGACTTACAGTCATGTGTGACTGTAATATGTCTGGGGAACAGGACAGGGTTCCAGTGGCAACTGGATCAGTAGCACAACCAGGTTGACGATATAACCCCATAATCTCATCACCCACACCACTAGAAGGATATCAACAGATCACCAATTTACTACTCTGAGACAAGGCTGAGTATAGCCCACAAAAAATATCTCCTCCATCGCACAAGCCCGAAGGGGGCGCAAAACCGGACAGGAAGATCACGTCAGTGAGTAAACCTACTCAAGTCGAGTGTAGCAAAAAAAGCCTGGCACGACGTGACACATCCCTAGTAAGCACTAGTAAGCCAGTGACTCCCAGTGAATCCCAGAGGAGAGAGGGGGAGAGAGGAGAGAGGGGAGGTATGTACGGCAGGACCAAATCGGAGAGATAGGTAGGAGCAAGTCCATGTAATGCTTTGTAGGTTAGCAGTAAAACCTTGAAATCAGCCCTAGTCTTAACAGGAAGCCAGTGTAGAGAGGCTAGCACTGGAGTAATAAGATTGCATTTTTGGATCTAGTCAAGATTTTAGCAGCCGTATTTAGCACTACAGGAATTTTATTTGGTGCTTTATCCAGGTAGAAAGAGAAGTAGAGCATTGTCGTATTATAATCTAGAAGTGAGAAAAGCATGGATTAGCTTGGGAAAAACGTTTCTGAGTTTTGTAATGTTACGATGATGCAAAAAAGCTACCCGTGATACGTTCGTCAAAAGAAAGATCAGGGTCCAGAGTAACGCTGAAGTCCTTCACAGTTTTATTTAAAATGACTGTAGAACCATCAAAATGTATTGTCAGGTTAAATAGCAGATCTCTTTGTTTCTTGGGACCTAGAACTAGCATCTCCATTGAGCTAGCTAGCTAGCTATATCTGTTCCTCTTTATCAGAAGAGGCTGTGTTTACATTGTAGAAACTCTCTCTCCATATCCCAGTCTACTGTCCACACAAGCTTCAAGATGGCCACCATTGTTCCTGTACCCAAGAATGCAAAGGGAACTAAACTAAATGACTGTCGTCCATAGCACTCACTTCTGTAATCATGCAGTGCTTTGAGAGCCTAGTCAAGGATATTATCACCTCCACCTTACCTGTCACCCTAGACCCACTTCAATTTGCTTACCGCCCCAATAGGTCCACAGACGATGCAATCGCCATCACACTGCACACTGCCCTATCCCATCTGGACAATAGGAATACCTATGTAAGAATGCTGTTCATTGACTATAGCTCAGCATTCAACACCATAGTACCCTCCAAGCTCATCATTAAGCTTCAGGCCATGGGTCTGAACACCACCCTGTGAAATTGGGTCCTGGACTTCCTGACGGGCCACCCCCAGGTGGTGAAGGTAGGAAAGAACACCTCCACTTTGCTGATCCTCAACACTGGAGCCCCACAAGGGTGCGTGCTCAGCCCCCTCCTGTACTTCCTGTTCACCCATTACTTTGTGGCAAAGCACGTCTCCAACTCAATCATCAAGTTTGCAGACGACACAACAGTAGTAGGCTTGATTACCAACAACGACGAGACAGCCTACAGGGAGGAGGTGAGGGCTCTGGGAGTGTGGTGCCAGAAAAATAACCTCTCCCTCAACGTCAAACAAAATTAAAGGAGTGATCTTGGACTTCAGGAAACAGCAGAGGGAGCACCCCCATATCCACATCGACGGGACAGCAGTGGAGAAGATGGAAAGTTAAGTTTCTCTGCGTACACATCACTGACAAACTGAGATGGTCGAACCAGAGAGACATTGTCGTGATGAAGGCAACAGCGCCTCTTCCACCTCAGTGGGCTGAAGACATTTGTCTTGTCACCTAAAACCCTCATAAACTTACAGATGCACAATTGAGAGCATCCTGTTGGGCTGTATCACCGCCTGGCAACTGCACTGCCCACAAACGCAGGGCTCTCCAGCGGGTGGTGAGGTCTGCACAACGCATCACCGGGGGCAAACTACCTGCCCTCTAGGACACCTACAGCACCCGATGTCACAGGAAGGCCAAAAAGATTATAAAGGACAACAACCACCCGAGCCACTGACTGTTCACCCCGCTATCATCCAGAAGGTGAGGTCAGTACAGGTGCATCAAAGCTGGGACCGAGAGACTGAAAAACAGCTTCTATCTCAAGGCCATCAGACTGCTAAACAGCCATCACTAGCACAGACAGGCTGCTGCCTATTTGCACAGACTTGAAATCATTGGCAAGTTTAATAAATGGAACACTAGTCACTTTAATAATGTTAGCATATCTTGCATCTCATATATATATATATATATATATATATATATATACTGTATTCTATACTATTCTACTGCATCTTAGTCTATGCCGCTCTGACATTGCTCGTCCATATATTTATATATTCTTAATTCCAGTCCTTTACTTACATTTGTGTATTGGCTATATGTTGTGAAATTGTTAGATATTACTGCACTGTCGGATCTAGAAGCACAAGCATTTCGCCCCGCAATAACATCTGCTAAACACGTGTATGTGAACCATAAAATTTAATTTGATTTGAGATAGAAGCAGGCCAGTGGCTACCTTCATCACGAGGTGTAGTATGTACAGGAGTTCTGATTGGTTTCAAGTTTAGCAGTTCGGCAGATTAGCCTGAGCAGTGTTGAAATATATCAACTATGAGAAATGGTGCAAGAATTCAAAGTGGAAACAAATGCTATAGTCCTTATAATGTTTTACTGTCAAATACAAAAAAAATCTGCTCTTCCCTCGACATGGATTGGTTAGGTTTTCAGGCTTCGACCCACCACTAATATCATCCTATCAACCAGCTAGTAGCTTGGGTGACAGCATCCCTCTCTCCGCTCCTTCCTTCCACCCTCTCTTGCTCCTCTCCTCCCTCCTCTGTCTGATCTCCCAGGACAAAAGACAGGAGAAAGGAGAGAGGGAGGATCTGAGCCCAGCTAATCAAACACAACAGATGGGTTGGAGGAGGGAGAGAAAAGGGGAGAGAGGGAGGAGAGAGACCAAAATGATATGTACATGAGATAGACAGGGGGAGGTAGAAAGAGAGATGAATAGAAATAATGGCATGCATTGTCTGAGAAAGAGAATAATATATACAGTACAGTGTATTAGATAACGAGGAGGACAGAAAGAGAGAGAGAACGAGATGAGGGGGAGTAAGAGAGACAGAGGTGAGGGGGAGCTGGAGAGAGAGATGAAGGGGAGCAAAAGAGACTAAATGAGATAAAGAGAGCGAGAGGAGGAGGAAAGCCACCTTTGACCCATGCCAGCCCTTTAATGTGGATGTGACACCCACTGCTCTCTGTCACCCTTAGACAGGGTTATGACGCTGGTTGGTTAGCACGTGTGTCACGGTGAGTTACAGGCGGGTGGCAGGCAGATTCTCATGTGTCTCTCTGTGGAGACCGACCCAAAATACACTCAACCATGTTTCAGCATGTGATTTACACCGAGTGTACAAAACATCTTTCCATGACATAGACTGACAAAGGTGAATCCAGGTGAAAGCTATGATAACTTATTGATGCTACTTAAATCCACTCCAATCAGTGTAGAAGAAGAGGAGGAGAAAGTTTGAAGAAGGATTTTTAAGCCTTAAAACAATTGAGACATGGATTGTGTACAGTATGTGTGCCATCCAGATGGTGAATGGGCAAGACAAAGGTTTTAAGTGCCTTTGAACGGGGTATGGTAGTAGGTGCCAGGCGCACCGGTTTGTGTCAAGGACTGCAACGCTGCTGGGTTTTTCACGCTCAACAGTTTCCCGTGTGTATCAAGAATGGTCGACCACCCAAAGGACATCCAGCCAACTTGACACAACTGTGGAACACTTTCGACACCTCGTAGAATCCATGCCCCAATTCTACAAGGTGCAGCAAAGAATTTGGAAAATGTCCTGTGAACACAGATATATCAGTGCTGTTGCAAACCATGGCAGAAAATACATGCCAAATGGGAAATGTATACAGAATTCTAGAAATCATGGCTAGTCATTGTTTATGTACATGGTTGGGCAGTCAGAAAACGTCATGTTAAAAGTGAACCCAGACCATTCTCTGTCCAGCTTCAACTGTAATTGTCCATTATGAACTGCACTAGCTAGCTTGGTTAGCTAGCTAGCTTGGTAAAATGTGGTTGGCAATTGAATTTTGGCTAGCTCGCTAAATTACTAGCTGAATTGTACAGCCAGCATTTTCTTACATGTCATCTTTCCGTTCAAAAGTAATTCATAATAAGCATCATCAACAAAGGGAACAGCATAAGTGCAAGCTAATAAGCTACGGAAAGAATATGTTAACTTTGCATGGGCCTTTTCTCAATTGGATTAGCTCAACTCCTTTCGCGTCACCCTTTGAAAAAGGTCAAAGGTAATCGAGGAGAGGCAGCGAGGGGAGGGAGCGTGGACGAAAATGCCCTTGTAGGAAATGAGACTCTCCTTCTCCACTCATGGGTCCTCAGGCAAATGAAGTTTACAGGGGGATCCCATAATAAATGTGTAAAGTCATAAAAACAAATGAAATGAGTTGAGCAAGACATTTCACAAATAAAAAGATGAGTAGCATATTGTTTTTAAACGTGTGCATGCTTTTATCCTCCGACAAAGCAAAAGTTGATTCAAAAGAGGGCGTGGCAGATTTGACAACTCTTCCATCTACAAATTACAGGGGAAACCTTGTTAGTTTCTAGTAATCTTTCCTCCTCCACCTTCTTCTTCTTCTTCTTTTTCTGTGAACTTTCTAAGGCGGTTGGCAACCATCTTTAAAGTACATTGTGGACCTCAGTACAGCTTTCAATCACCCATGTGGGTATATCCTCCTAAAACCAATTGGAGAAGCGAGACTTGCATTGTGTCAAATATAGAACCAAGTTCTATTTTAGCGCCTGGCTACGCAGACGCTCGTTGACTTATGTGAGCAGTTTGGATGATATTATTGAATAACATGTATATCTATCTGTACATTTGTTTCGCAATGCTCGTAGGAAATGCGGGCGGTGTGGTCAGCATGTAACGCCAAAGTCAATATTCAGACAACAGGGGTCAGCGTTTTTAGATAGGGATTCATTAGGCCTCCTTATGTAGTAGCAGGGTCTCGTTGTTACTTCCTCTCCTTGGAAGAGTAACATGCTCCATACCTGTGCATTTGAGGGAGGATATGGTGCATAACGATTTGGACACTATTCAAATAGGATTGGTTATTGTATCTCTCCATGCTTCTTAATTTGACATGTTTCTAACTACACCCATCTTTCTCTCTCTCTGCCCCCTGTGGAACTGAAGTCAGGATGGGCGGACAGAGAGTTTCGGGCGGTTGTTTGACTGCCTGAGCCCTCGTTTTCTGCCTGAGCCCTCGTTTTCCACTCCCCTCTCTCTCGGGGGGTCTAATGTTAGTTGGTGAGAGAAAAGAGAGTGATAGAGAGAAGGAGTAGCAGAGGGAGAGAGAGAGAGAGAGAGGGGGGGGGGCGAATCTAAACGAATGGCAACAGGGATGTATTGGAGAGAGAGAGAGAGAGAGAGAGAGAGAGAGAGAGAGAGAGAGAGAAGAGTGGTATCTCGCTAGTGTGCCTCGTGGCCAATCACACATGACAGCTCTGTGTCTGTTTGGATGTCTAATTGAGAACTGGAGGGACCTTTCTGTTCTACCACTATGAATTATTATTGTTTTTCTATTATTTTCTCTTCCCTTCTCCTCTTCAGCTGCTCTTCTGAGACTTGAGTTCTGTGAGGCAGATGCATTATTCATTTGTGCCCTCAACGGGCGGTATTCATACAACTGTTGTGTCAAGTTAAATCCACCGTACCTGTTTTGAGTTTAATTGAGTAGAAAAGGCAACAGGCATTGGATTGATGCCTGTAAGGTACCTCAGTGTTAATAAAGCATTACACATGCCATAAGAGAGAATATGTATCTTTAATGTACAGCCTCTACAGTGGTGAGAGAGAGAGAGAGAGAGAGAGAGAGAGAGAGAGAGAGAGAGAGAGTGGACCTTCTTAAAGATGATAGGGGGTTCAGTTTTTCTCGATAGCTTAAACACAAAACTGGTTCTTGTAGCACAAAAACCCGTACCCTTACGTCATTCTAAAAAACACTGCACTATATACGCAATATATATCAATCCAGCAAACACATGCTCTCAATATATTTAACTCAAGTCATCACCACCTAAACTCAATGAGCACACCTTTCTCCAAGTGCAAACACTGAGCCTCAAAATTGTTAACCCACCAATCAGAATTGCAGGATCAATAAATTGGTCAAAGAGGCATCTCCATGTGCTTTGGAGCAATGGATCCTAACAATGTCAGAAGTTGCAAGACAACAGAGAGGAAGAGGACGAGGACAAGGACGAGGACAAGGATGACAACAACAACAAAGACAAGGTAATCTCGGATGAAATCCGTGCCACCCTAGCTCATCATGTGCTCATACATGGGAAGACTATGGGAGAAGCTGGACAGCTGAGTGCAACCCAACCTAACCCATAACACTGTTGCATTTGCCTTGTTGTTACCGTGATACATGTGATGTTGTAGTCCATATAGACTGAATCTCCACTTTGTTCTCAGTGTAGTTTTTACCACAGCCATTAGGATGAAAAAACAAAGTGATCTTCTGTTGAATCTGACAATTAACCTTGATGGTTGTACTGTCGTCTCAAATAAAACTGTGAAGGACCTCGGCGTTACTCTGGACCCTGTTTCTCTCTTTTGACGAACATACCAAGACCGTTTCAAGGACAGGTTTTTTTCTATCTACGTAACATTGTAAAAATCAGATACTTTCTGTCCAAAAAAATGATGCAGAAAAAGGAATCCATGCTTTTGTCACTTCTAGGTTAAACTACTGCGATGCTCTACTTTCCGGCTACCCGGATGAAGCACTAAATACACTTCAGTTAGTGCTAAACATGGCTGCTAGAATCTTGACTAGAACCCAAAAATGTAATCATATTACTCCAGTGCTAGCCTCTCTACACTGGCTTCCTGTTAAGTCAAGGGCTGACTTCAAGGTTTTACTGCTAACCTACAAAGCATTACATGGGCTTGCTCCTACCCATCTTTTCAACTTGGTCCTGTCGTACATACCTACATGTACGCTACGTTCACAAGACACAGGCCTCCTTACTGTCCCTAGAATTTCTAAGCAAACAGCTGGAGGCAGGGCTTTCTCCTATAGAGCTCCATTTTTATGGAATGGTCTGCCTATCCATGTGAGAAACTCGGTCTCAAACTTTAAGTATTTATTGAAGACTCATCTCTTCAGTAGGTCCTATGATTGAGTGTAGTCTGGCCCAGGGGTGTGAAGGTGAACGGAAAGGTACTGGAGCAACAATCCGCCCTTGATGTTTCTGCCTGGCCGGTTCCCCTCTCTCCCCTGGGATTCTCTGCCTCTAACCCTATTACAGGGGCTGAGTCACTGGCTGTTATATCTGGTGTATTTCTCCTGTCTTATCTGGTGTCCTGTGTGAATGTAAGTATACTCTCTTTCTTTCTTTCTCTCTCTCTCTCGGAGGACCTGAGCCCTAGGACCATGCCTCAGGACTACCTGGCCTGATGACTCCTTGATGTCCCCAGTCCACCTGGCTGTGCTGCTGCTCCAGTTTCAACTGTTCCGCCTGCGGCTATGGAACTCTGACCTGTTCACCGGACATGCTACATGTCCCAGATCTGCTGTTTTCAACTCTCCAGAGACAGCAGGTGCGGTAGAGATATTCTGAATGATCGGCTATGAAAAGCCAACTGACATTTACTCCTGAGGAGCTGACCTATGGCACGCTCGACAACCACTGTTATTATTATTTGACCCTGCTGGTCATCTATGAACATTTGAACATCTTGGCCATGTTCTGTTATAATCTCCACCCAGCAGCGCCAGAAGAGGGCTGGCCACCCCTCATTTCCTGGTTCCTCTCTAGGTTTCTTCCTAGGTTCTGGCCTTTCTAGAGAGTTTTTCCTAGCCACCGTGCTTCTACACTTGCATTGCTTGCTGTTTTGGGTTTTAGGCTGAGTTTCTGTACAGCACTTTGTGACAGAAGCTGATGTAAGAAGGGCTTGTGTGTGTTGTCTGAGGGCAAAGTTTGAATTGGGACACAGAAGGTAGACATTTGTACCGTTGGGTGTGAGTTTTTAAAATAGCGTGTGAAGATTTGAGAAAATGGTGAGTTGTTCCAGGAATTGTGTCTGAGGAATTGAGAAAAACTGTAGACAGAGGAGGAATTTGAAAATGGGATGAAGAGAGAGAATGGTAGTCTGATAAAAATAGAGGTGCACTATATGTACTGTACAACAGGGAGAGGAGGGAGAAGGTGAGACACAAAAATACAAAGTGCAAGAATATTTGATTTCATGGATGGGTCACATACCACACGTTACAGCCTGGAATGCATTAGTCAAAGCCAAATGAGCCGGTCTCTTCTCTCCTTTTGTCCAAATTGGTGGAGGTGATCTCCCAACAGTGTTATGAATAGGAGCGTCTGCGCTGAGCCACAGACAGACAGTAACATGGCTCATGTCAGAGGGAAATAATCTCATTCATTTTAGCCCAAGTCTGTTTATGAAATGCCGTATTTTCCTTCAATCTAATTTTAATCATATCGTGGATATAAGCCTGTCTGCCTGATCCCACCTGGGACAGACAACGTACTGTTTAGTGTTATTTTGCACCCGACATTCTCTGTTAAGTCTGGGAAATGGTTCAATTGTGAGTGTGTGTGTGTGTGTGTGTGTGTGTGTGTGTGTGTGTGTGTGTGTGTGTGTGTGTGTGTGTGTGTGTGTGTGTGTGTGTGTGTGTGTGTGTGTGTGTACGTGTGTGTGTGTGTGTGTGTGTGTGTGTGTGTGTGTGTGTGTGTGTGTGTGTGTGTGTGTGTGTGTGTGTGTGTGTGTGTGTGTGTGTGTGTGTGTGTGTGTGTGTGTGTGTGTGTGTGTGTGTGTGTGTGTGTAATTGTCTGATGATAGCATTCAGGCATTTATTTAAATCCTGAGAACCAGAATTAGATTCTGCACACAGAAATGAATAAATTATACCCTCCATTCCTTACTTACGTGTTACCCCCCCAACCCTCCAACCCTAACCTCACCCCTTCTCTTTCTCTTTCTCTTTCTCTTCCCCTCTCTCTCTCTCTCTCTCTCTCTCTCCCTCTCTCTCTCTCTCTCTCTGTCTCTCTCTCTCTTTCTCTCACATTCCCTGTCTAATATACACTGAGTTTACCAAAAATTTGGAACACTTTACTAATATTGTTTTGCAGACCGTAGTAAAGGTAGTGTATATGCAGAAAGTAGAACTCTAACTAATAATTCACGAACTCATGTCAGTACGAGAACCTTCAAAGTAATTACTTGTACGTGGATCACATAACCTTGATCTGTTATTCTCTTTTGCAGACCTAGTTGTGCATCTCTAGTGAACTAGAAGAGAAACAGCCTTTGCGTCCCACTGTTTCCTACTATCGATTGATATTTGATTGCTTGGTAATGAATATTAGTTTGATAACAAAATAATACCAAATCTCATTTTATCATTATAAATCAGTGCCTTAACGGCATACACATTGAATCTAAATCCACTTTGATGTTTGCCTGTCAAATGCTATCAGTTCCAAACTATATACATGTAGCAATATGGTTGTTCAATAATGCAAACCATTGTGAGTCCTTTGGAAAATGATACTTTTCATGTGTTTGCAACACAAAGAAAGAAAGAAAGAGTGTGTGTGTGTGTGTGTGTGTGTGTGTGTGTGTGTGTGTGTGTGTGTGTGTGTGTGTGTGTGTGTGTGTGTGTGTGTGTGTGTGTGTGTGTGTGTGTGTGTGTGTGTGTGTGTGTGTGTGTGTGTGTGTGTGTGTGTGTGTGTGTGTGTGTGTGTGTGCGTGTGTGCGTGTGTGTGTGAGATTGATAGAGCCAGCAGCAGATGGCTTCTTCAGGCTCAGACAGGGCCGTACATGGAGGAGAGCAGGTCAGATCCCATGATCCACCACTTGAATGAGGTGCACACTCACCATAGGGACCACAGACAGTGTTTTAAGGGGAAATATTCTGATTTCTCCTGACAGAACAAAAAATAAAGAGTTTATTGTTTTGTGTATGGGTACAGGGCAGGACAGGGCAGTGTGAGGGTCCTGGGAGAGAGATTAATTATAAATAGACAGAGGGAAGGAACCAGTTTGAAACAGCTTACATTCATATTTTATATTTTCTTCATACTGTATGGTGACAACAAAGCATAACTACGTAGCACAAGTGGCCTGAGTAGGTTTACAGATGTGTCACAACCTTCTGTTCTGTAATAGGGTAAAAAAAACACACAAAAAAACATGATAGTCTTGATAATAAGTTGCATAACATTGATAAACCCACATAAAAAAAAGTTGTAGTTACTGATTGGAGAACATGGGAAAGAAACAGGAAGTAAGATATCATTGGAGGTGAGTGTGGCTTACTGGTTGGTTGACAAGTCAAGGCTCAATCTTGATTATTACATTTCTTTATTTTAAAGTTACGATTGTGTCCGCGTGTTAATAAGAAGCTAACCTGGATTAAAAAAGAACAAAGACACAAACCACAAACAGTCAAGTTGTTCTAATTTAGGTTGGGATTAAATATTAAATCCTAACTGTGCCATGTTGTATCCTACCTCAGTCAGAACTGGTATTCCAATCTTCATTCTCATCTTTCTGTGCTGCATTCTGAAGTCGGGGTGGATCTGCTCCTTAGAGCGTCCCAAACGGGAGGAACACTTTGCCACAGCCAGATGGCCATCTCTTCCGACCATCCGGACCTAGATTAAAAATGAAAGATTGAGTTTAAATCTTTATGATTGCTTAAAAATAGAAAGCACAGGGATAAGCAAACACCTGCTAATGAGTTTCACTTCTGTCCAAAAAGTCTGAAGATGTGTTGTTTTATTTCTGCACTGTTAAAATAGAACGACTCAAAACACCAGCACTGTGTAGTAAAACCATGAAAGGTAGTGCAGAGATCTGGTGTTTGGAGAGTGTTTGAATGTAAACCCAATGTAAGTGATATAATACACTGAATGTATTTCGAAGGTACTCTGAAACATTAAAAGTGGTTCTTCAAGCTGAATATCTGTGTTTTTTAAGAGAGCCTTGTGCAAACCATTGCTGGCGTTTCAGTGCATGTAAAAGGCAGCCTAAAAACACAAAACATACGTATTCAAAAACCAAACTGTTTTGAAATGCCAATGGTTTATAGTGTAAATATTGATTGACAATGGTTTTCAGACACTATTGGAATTAACATTTTATAGAACAAACTGGGAATCCATATTTTTACCAGGGTATGCAGCGGCACTAATTATAGGCTGCAGTTATCAGGTCCGTTGTGATATTATACATTATAAATGATCTTACAATTAAAATGTTTAGGGCTATGTAAGTTATAGCAGGGGTAACATGAGGTAACGCATAAAGTGGGCCTTCATAACTGGTCTTCATATGAGAAGGTGGATGTCAACCCGAGTCTCCTGTTAGTCAAGATCCTTGCTTAGTCCACTCAGCCAGTCTCCAGGACTAAATGGCTGTGCTGAACCACCCTTGTTATATTCAGCACATTGGGGTCTGATTTAGCCTCAACAAGACTTAAGTCAAAACAAATGTGTATCCATGTTAAATCAACAAAACCTAGGAATTCCACCTTTTTATCCCCCAGTTCTTTATTTAGACAGATTAGACACTGGAGACAGAATCCGGAACTAAACTCCTGATTTTTGGGGCCTTAAAATTGTAAATGAATTTGGAATTTTACCCACTCAACATGTGAGGAACTTTATATCAAACCCATATCAAAAAACAAATGTTTCGATTAAAGGCTAAATGTGAACGTCAAACATCGTGCTGCCGTACTGTTCAGAATCCCCCCCAGTCTGGGGCATGGAGGTGGAGAGAAAGGCATTTGTGTCAGGTGTGCCCTCAAAGCCAACAATGTGGTCAAGTATAATACAGGCAAGTTTGCGGGCACCTCCACTGTGGGGTTGTGATAAATACACTGAGGAAAATAAGTGACACCTGGAGAGGTGAAACAGATCGGGGCGTGACACTATGGGACTCTCAATCACAGCCAGATGTGATGCAGACTGGATTCAAACCAGGGACTGTAGTGTCCCCACTTACACTGAGATGCAGTGCCTTAGACCAATGGGCCACTCAAGGATAGACAGTGGCTTTAGAAATTATTCATATCCCTTGACTTTTTCCACATTTTGTTACGTTACAGCCTTATTATAAACTGGATGACGAAAACAAAATTCTCAGCAATATACACACAATACCCCATTATGACAAAGAGAACTTTTTTTTATATTTGCAAATGTATTGTAACGGGAGTCGTCTGATGAAGAAGAGGAATCATCGGACCAAAGCGCAGCGTGGTAAGTGTTCATGCTTTCTATTTTAACACATTTTTTTGTTATTTTAACAAATAACAAAATAACAAAGGGACAATAAACTAAACCAAAACAGTCCTGTCAGGTTCTAGAAACACTAAACAGAAAATAACTACCCACAAACACGTGGGGAAAAAGCTACCTAAGTATGATTCCCAATCAGAGACAACGATAGACAGCTGTCCCTGATTGACAACCATACCCGGGCAAACCAAAGAAATACAAAAACATAGAAACAAGAACATAGAATGCCCACCCAAATCACACCCTGACCAAACCAAAATAGAGACATAAAAAGCTCTCTAAGGTCAGGGCGTGACATGTATTACAAATAAAAACAGAAATACCTTATTTACTTAATTATTCAAACGCTTTGCTATGAGACTCAAAACTGAGCTCAGGTGCATCCTGTTTCCATTGAACATCCTTGAGATGTTTCTACAACTTGAGTGGAATCCACCTGTGGTAAATTCAATTTATTGGACATGATCTGGAAAGGCACACACCTGTCTATATGAGGTTCAACAAAGACCAAGCCATGAGGTTCGAAAGAATTGTCCGTAGAGCTCCGAGACAGGATTGTGTCGAGGCACTGGTCTGGGAAAGGTTACCAAAACATTTCTGCAGCATTGAAGGCTCTTCCTCCCGGGGAAGGACTGCCCGTTCCATGATCTCGCCATCACGGTTGACAACTCCATTGTGTCCTCCTCCCAGAGCGCTAAGAACCTTGGCGTGATCCTGGACAACACCCTGTCGTTCTCAACTAACATCAAGGCGGTGGCCCGTTCCTGTAGGTTCATGCTCTACAACATCCGCAGAGTACGACCCTGCCTCACACAGGAAGCGGCGCAGGTCCTAATCCAGGCACTTGTCATCTCCCGTCTGGACTACTGCAACTCGCTGTTGGCTGGGCTCCCTGCCTGTGCCATTAAACCCCTACAACTCATCCAGAACGCCGCAGCCTGTCTAGTGTTCAACCTTCCCAAGTTCTCTCACGTCACCCCGCTCCTCCGCTCTCTCCACTGGCTTCCAGTTGAAGCTCGCATCCGCTACAAGACCATGGTGCTTGCCTACGGAGCTGTGAGGGGAACGGCACCTCAGTACCTCCAGGCTCTGATCAGGCCCTACACCCAAACAAGGGCACTGCGTTCATCCACCTCTGGCCTGCTCGCCTCCCTACCACTGAGGAAGTACAGTTCCCGCTCAGCCCAGTCAAAACTGTTCGCTGCTCTGGCCCCCAATGGTGGAACAAACTCCCTCACGACGCCAGGACAGCGGAGTCAATCACCACCTTCCGGAGACACCTGAAACCCCACCTCTTTAAGGAATACCTAGGATAGGATAAGTAATCCTTCTCACCCCCCTTTAAGATTTAGATGCACTATTGTAAAGTGACTATTCTACTGGATGTCATAAGGTGAATGCACCAATTTGTAAGTCGCTCTGGATAAGAGCGTCTGCTAAATGACTTAAATGTAAAATGTAAATGTAAGGTCCCCTAGAACACAGTAGCATCAGTCATTCTTAAATGGAAGACGTTTAGATCCACCAAGACTCTTCCTAGAGCTGGCTGCCCGGCCAAACGGCAATCCCTGGTCAGGGAGGTGACCAGGAACCCAATGGTCAGTTTGACAGAGCTCTAAAGTTCATCTGTGGAGATGGGAGAACCTTCCAGAAGGACAACCATCTCTGCAGCACTCCACCAATCAGGCATTTATGGTAGAGTGGCCAGATGGAAGCCACTCCTCAGGTAAAGTCACATGACAGCCCGCTTGGAGTTTGCAAAAAGTCACCTAAAGACTCTCAGACCATGAGAAACAAGATTCTCTGGTTTGATGAAGCCTAGATTGAACTCTTTGGCCTGTATGAGTACTAATGTTAACATTAGCAGTCATCGGCTGTATTTTTGTCTATTAATTTGACATTTAAGACCATATTTCCATTGATTTTGAAGAATATGAATGATAAATAACTTACAGATATTTGAACAGTCTTACCTTATCAATATAAACATGTTGACCTGTTAATATTTTGTTGTCATTTAATAATTTGCTAAGAACATGTATAGCATTCAAAGCTTCAGAATCGTGTCTTGTAATATTAATTTTGTACTCATTAATTATTATCCTCGACTAATTTATTAATTTGTATTTTCATAAAACTATATTTTCTCTTATCCTGTATGAGCATAATACCGTACATTTGACCTTTTGGAATTACCTATGAGGAGTTTATCAGTACACAGTATAAGAACAGGGAATACACAGAAAAAGGAGGGACTCCCATTTACAGAATGTGGAGACTCCACAAGGGTTCTAATTCAGAATTAGACAAGATTCAAAACGCCATCATAGTGTTTAAGCACCAGAAGAGAAAGGATCTAATTCTGCATGAACCAGGACTCGAAACACCTTAATAGTGTTTTAAACATTTTCCTGGTTCGTGCTCCCAGTCTCTGGCAAGGTGTTGCACAACTCTTGGCTCTGTGGTGTTACAATACACCATGTCGTGTTTCAGAACACCTTGGGATGAATGTTTCAGAACACCTTAAATCTGTCTCTTAACCCCTTACACCCATGTGCTTCAAAACTCCAGCAAAGTTGGTGGCAGCTAAGATGCCACTAGTTTAAGTGTTACAAAACACTTTATTTTAACAGTGTGGATTTTCATGTCACTTCACATTCACTTTATCCTGATAGTGATGTTTGTATTGAGATCTCAGTGTGTGTGTGTGTGTGTGTGTGTGTGTGTGTGTGTGTGTGTGTGTGTGTGTGTGTGTGTGTGTGTGTGTGTGTGTGTGTGTGTGTGTGTGTGTGTGTGTGTGTGTGTGTGTGTGTTTTGCTAGAGCCATGATTTTCCTAGCTTACTATAGGACAGAAGCACACAGACACCTGAACCCACTCGTTCTCTCACTCTCTCTTTGCAGCTTCGCACACATGTGTCTCCTGTGTCTTGCAGTGTGTTTCCCTGTGGATGAGTCATCTCCCCTCTGTCTGTTTTTACCACAGTATTCAGTGTATGTCTATGGCGTTTCAGTTTGTACTGTAACTCACGCTGCCTCCTCAAAGAGAGCACCGCTTCAGAAGAGCTGTCTTGAAACACTGACTCTCCACTGAGGAAACGGAGAAGGCGTGGAAGGGAAGGCGTGGATGGGTAAGACATTACTTGCGCCATGAAAGGGGATAGTGTATCTTGTGGAATATCGTAGTTGGCCGGTATCAAAACATCTGTTATATAACTGTACGTTTAATTAATGAGACATGTTAGTTGCTGCATCATGCCATATTTTGCTAGGTGAAACCTGTCCAATTTGGTCCCATGGAGCTGGTTGGTGGCCATTGTTGCCAAGGGGAGAAATGTCAAAACTATTCTCGAACATGTCCTAGCTGTGTGTGAAATGCTTCTAGCACAAATCCTTGCGCTAGCAGTCCCACTATACGTTGTACAATCTAAAACAATAAATAACTATCCTTTCAATCTAATCTTAGATAAGTGTCATTCAACGTATTGTTCGTATTATTACCATGAACTATTAATAACGTAGAAGGAAAACTACATGTTGCAATGTAGCAATTATTAAGACAGTAATTATTGTACTGTGAAGTGTCGGAGCTTTCAATTAATACGATTACAAAGGTGTAAGGAAGGAAGAGAAAGGAGGGTGATTGCCTGCTGGTTGCCTCTATAGCCTCAAGCCACCTCTTCACACAACACTCAGGTGGCTGGTTATTTTTGAGTGTCTATTCCGGATCCAGTAAATCACGTGTTTTCCTCTCTTTGTCCAAGTGAGATAGGAAACAAACTGTCACTGTTTCTGTTAAACTCACTCAATGAAACGAATGGTTCATGAAGTTTTATAACATTGTGCTTTATGAAGGTGTGTGTGTGTGTGTGTGTGTGTGTGTGTGTGTGTGTGTGTGTGTGTGTGTGTGTGTGTGTGTGTGTGTGTGTGTGTGTGTGTGTGTGTGTGTGTGTGTGTGTGTGTGTGTGTGCGTGCGTGCGTGCGTGTGTGTGTGTGTGTGTGTGTGTGTGTGTGTGTGCGTGCGTGCGTGCGTGCGTGCATTTGTGCTCCCTTCCTCCGGAGTTGTCTTTTGAGTGTCAGCAGGGACTGAAATCTCTCTTTGTCTCTTTCTCCCTCTCGCTCCATTCCTCCCTCTACAGGGGAAGCCATTCTCCCCAGTGACTCTGCTGCCCAAAATTGTGGGGATGAAAAACATCATCTTCCACCTGGAAAGGTAGCGTTGGGGAGTAATTGGACTATAAACTAAGAACTGTAATAGGTGGCGTTACCAGCCAAAATACTGTAATCAGATAACAGATACTTTTGAAAACTAGATGATTAGTTGCATTACTTTTCAATTCAAAAAGGATGTTTGCGAAAATATACATTATGACACCTTTATGTTTTCTTAATTACCTAAAAGTGCTAGTTTAAGTTTGTTCCACCTGACGTCCCCTATGTCAGAGACCATGATGACACACCAAATGATGACCACCAGTCTGAAACTACTATGATGTCAGAGACCACTGTGGTGACAAACCATGTGACGCACACTATGATGTCAGACCAAATGGGTTTGTTGAATCTTTTTGTTGCCTTCTTCTAATGCCTATTAAGGGGAAACTAATCCAAAAGTAACTGAAAGTAATCAGATTATGTTTACTGAGTTAGGGTAATCCAGAAGATGCATTACTGACAACAATTTTGGATAGGAAACGGATTACATTTAGAAATCTACCTAACAATTTACCTACCCAATCATGCTAAAACAACATTTTCATATCAGGAAGACGGTGTCAGTTCACAAGCTGCTAAAATAGATCTTCTGTGTATTAGTATCACATTTAGATTTTCTCTGCTGACTCTGTGGGTGACAGCCAATTATTTAGCGTGTTGACCTTCTGCAGAGAAACACATTCGTAATCACAGAAGCAGAGTGGAACTAAAGGAATGTACTCTTAGGGGCTTGGTGTTATACTCAAGAGATGTGTGTGAGTGGAGGGGTTTATTACTTCATAACTTTAGTCTCTCTCTCTCCCACTCTATCCTTCTCTCCCTCTATCTCTTTTCCCCTCTCTATCAAACTTTTTTTTGCTCCCCCTCTCCTCCCCTCTCTGACCTTCTGAAGCAGAGCCTTGGGGCAGAGCAACTGCCGGTCACTCGACCTTACCCCGGTTTGGAGCGTATCCCCTGGCAGTAGAGTAGATGGGGATTGTTGGCAGTCTCGTACACAGCCCCACTGGACGGAGGGGTCTGGGTGTGTGTGGTGGGGGAGGGGATTATTACGCAGGGCTCATTGTTGCTCCAGCCAACTCCCTGCCCTCCCTTCTCCAGAATGTGCCCTTTAGATCATTGTGAATGGAGACCAAGCCATGGTGTTCTGGAGCCTGCCATGCTGCAGCGTTCTGGCCAACATGGCCGCTGCTACAGTACTGTCGCTCTCTGCTGCTGTGTGTTAGATTGTGACTCTGAGGTAGTGCCAGCGATTTGAGCTCAGACACCAAGAGAAGCCAGTGCAACCGGGATGCCCGCCCAGTCATTAACAGTCTCTCTCGCTCTCTCCAACACCGTGAGACTAGACCATGAGTTTAACGGCTGCTTGTCCAGGGGTTTACGGCCCCTGATTTCGCTCACTTCCAGTGGCTAAATCATTTATGAGTGGGCAAGAGGAGAGACTAGTGGTTAGAGAGGTTTGGGTACATGTGTTATTGTTTGCGCCGCCGGGTCATCGGGGGTCATTAGGTATCCAAGACTGCATAGTGCTGCAGGTGCCGAAACCCAGATCTATTTTATTATTATGTATGTTTTTTTTTTAAACTTTTTTTTATTGAATTTTTCATCAGATATTTCCTCACCCAGTTTCTCTTCCCATGAGGATTTAATCATGTTTAATGAGATGGTTTGTAGTGAGCGAATTTGACTAGAGATGATTGGAAAGGTAACTTTAAGAGTAGGAAGTGGGATAAGAAATGTGTCTAACTGTGCTTCACCAGGAAGGGTGAGGAATCCTGGATCTGTGGATGTAACTCCGGACTTGTAAGAACTTAAAGAAATGATGTCAGGGGACACCAAATTTAGCTGATAATTGTTCAAACATACTAAATGTATTGTTAATATGCAGATCTCTGAATCTTTTAATACCGAAAGGCTACCGGAGCCAAAGAGGTGCCTAAATTGATTCCAGATCTTCAATGTTGTTCTGACATATATTTTTGGTGAAGGAGGCATAAGGGCCTGTAACAGAGGAGTGAGCGAGGGAAGACAATGATGCCGGTAGAGATGAGTTGGCTTCCATCTCTAGCCAAATTGGGGGTGGGAATATCTCTCTGCTCTGCAACCAGTACTGAAAGATCCTAAGGTTAGTGGCCCAATAATAGAATCTGAAATCCGGTAGCGCTAGACTGCGTCATGTTTGGGCGTCTGCAAAAGCTGTTTTCGTATCCTGGGGGCATTTTGTCCTGTATAAAAGGGTAGTATTAGGCCGTTGATCTTTTTGAAATATGTTTTGGGAATTAAAATCGGAAGGCACTGATAGAGATATAAGTACTTAGGGAGAGTATTCATTTTAATAGAATTCATTATTTTGACTAAGGAGAGGTAACAAAGGCCAGAGTTCCAAATCGTCCTTAGTACGGGTTAAAAGACAGGCAAAGCTGGCTTGAAAAAGGCTTTCAAATCTGAATGTGACATGTACCCCGGGATAAATAAAACTACTGTGAGCAATTTTAAATGGCAAGTTATGTAAAGGGGATTTTTTTTGTGGCCATATTAAGCAGCATCAATTTGCTTTTACTGAGATTCAGTTTATTCCCTGATAAGTGATCGAAAGATGCAAAAGTGGCAAGGGCAGCAGGAACAGAGACAGAATCATTGCAAATGGAAGCAATCTGATTAAGTGTTATTAGTCCTGACAGAGGCTTGAGGGTTTGAGTACAGAAGTCTTATCCAAGTCATGAATTTGGAGCCAAACCCACATTTATTTAGAGTTTAAAGAAGATATTTCCATTCCACCCGGTAAAACGCTTTCTCCGCATCCAGGGATACAATGGCTTCAGAGGCATTGGCGACAGAAGTATTATATATAATATTAAATAATCGTTGAAGAATGAGTGTTCATTTTTAATAAATCCTGTTTGATCTGGAGAGAATTGATGGGAAGACTGTTTCCAGACAAGTTGCCAAAAGTTTGGCTAGAATTTTAATCAACATTTAGCAAGCTAATTGGATGGTATGATACACAGTCAACAAATGGTTGCCTGAGTGAGAGTCTGTTGGTGAGCACCATTTACAAATGCTTCATTGTACATTTCAATTAGAATAGGGGCTATTTTGGAGATAAACTTTTTATAAAACTCTGCCGAGTAGCCGTCAGGCACTGAGCTTCTCCCAGATTGAAGGGATTTGACAGCATTGGACAATAATTCAACAGTGATCAACTACTCACATTTTTTAACCAAATCCTGGCTGACAGAAGGCACAGAAAGTGAGTGGAAGAAATCATCAAATTCCAATTTATCTGCTTTACATTCAGAAGTATTTAAAGAAGTATTTTGATCCCCTAGGGCACATATGTCAGAGTCAAGGCCCGCGGGCCACATCCGGCCCGCGAGAAGGTTTTTTACGGCCCCTGGGATGATCTTGATTTATTATTAGAACCGGCCCGCAGACCGCAGCAAGCCGGCAGCCCGCAGATCTTTTACACGCACCAATACTACATTTCCCACAATGCAACGGTGACGCACCGAGCAGTAGGCTGCTTCATTTCAATATTTATTGGCACAGCAGTTGTCAGCATCACAGTAAAATTAACTTTCAGATACCCATCAAAAATGGCAAAACGGAAGGTGGACACTGAGAACCGGGGTTTCAAACAAGGTGGGAGTCGGAGTATTTGTTCACGGAGGTAGCTGGAAAACCTGTGTGTCTTCTGTGTGGAGAAAGTGTGGCGGTACTGAAAGAGTATAATCTGAGACGACATTATGAAACGAAACACGCGGACAAAAACAAGAATATGGACATGGAACAAAGGCTACAAAAGGCAGAGGAATTAAAACGAGGCCTCAAATCTCGACAGGCTCTGTTCAAAAAAGCCAAATCACAAGGCCAGGCTGCTGTCAAGGCCAGTTTTATTTTGGCAGAAGAGATCGCTAAATCAGCCCGGCCATTTACGGAGGGGGATTTCATCAAAAACTGCATGATTAAAGTTTGTGACGAAGTTTGCCCAGAAAAAAGGCAACTCTTTTTAAATGTGAGTCTGAGCAGAAACACCATTGCCGAGAGAGTAGACCAGTTGTCCATCAATCTAAAAGAGCAGCTTGTGAAAAAGGGAAAAGATTTCATTGCATATTCCTTGGCTGTGGATGAGAGCACCGACATTTCTGACATTGCCCAGTTGTCAATTTTCATCCGCGGAGTGGACTCCAGCCTAAGCGTGACAGAGGAGTTTTTGGCTTTACGTCCTATGCATGGCACAACTACGGGGCATGATTTGTATGAAGAGGTGTCAAGATGTGTAAATGAGATGGAGCTGCCTTGGGAAAAACTCGTGGGTTTGACAACCGACAGAGCACCTGCGATGTGTGGACACAGGAGCGGACTGGTGGCGAAGATACGGGAAAAGATGCAAGAGGAAAACGCGACAGGTGAGCTGACAGCTTATCATTGTATCATACACCAGGAAGCGTTGTGCGGTAAAGCCTTGAAAATGGAGCATGTAATGAGCATCATCACGCGCACAGTTAACTTTATCAGAGCCAAAGGTTTGAATCACCGCCAGTTCAAGGCATTTCTGACGGAGTTAGAAACGGAGCATGGTGATTTGCCTTATCACACAGAGGTGCGATGGCTAAGCCAGGGAAAGGTGCTTCAAAGATGTTTCGAGCTTCGTGAGGAGATTTGTCTGTTCTTGGACAGCAAAGGGAAAGACACAACACAACTCCGAGACGAAATGTTTCTGTGTGAAATGGCTTTTCTGTGTGACATTACGAGTCATCTGAATGCAATGAACTTGCAGCTGCAGGGTCGGGATCGTGTCATCTCTGATATGTACAGTACAGTGAAGGCATTTAAAACCAAACTGACTCTGTGGGAGACGCAGATGCGGAAAGAAAATTTGAGCCACTTTCCCAGCTGCCAGACCATGAAAGAGAAGCTCTCTACCAGTGCGTTCCCGAGCGCACAGTTGGCTGATAAAATAGGTATGCTTGCCGCTGACTTTCGACGCCGATTTGCTGACTTTGAAGCACAAAAAAGCAGGTTGGAACTGCTCGGTAACCCATTTGCTGTTGACGTGGAAAGCTCACCACCAAACCTCCAAATGGAGTTGATTGACCTCCAATGCAATGATGCACTGAGGGCAAAATATGCGGCAGTGGGTGCTGCGGAGTTCGCCCGTTTCCTCCCCGACACAATGCCCCAGCTGCGCATCCAGGCTGCTCAAACGTTGTCTATGTTTGGCAGCACATACCTGTGTGAACAACTGTTTTCTTTGATGAACTTGAACAAAACATCACACAGAAGTCGACTTACTGCTGAACACCTCCACTCAATTCTGAGGATTTCCTCAGCTCAGAGCCTTACCCCGAACATTGATGAACTTGTGGAAAAGATGGGACACCACCAAGTATCACCCTCAACCTCAAACAAGTGAACATTACTGTGCAATCACATATTTAGAGTTTTTACTCAGTTCAAGTTTAAAAGTTAAAGTTTAATATTTGTTTTCACTGCATGTTACTTCTCCTTAAACAAAGTGTTGTTTTTGATTAATAGATTTTTGCACTTTATTTTATTGTATTTCAATCCAATTATATTTTAAAATATTTCAGTTGAGTGGATGATAGAAAATTGCTATTATTGTTTTTTTCTTTGAAGTAAATTTAGCCCACTTTTGCTAAAATAGAAAATATAGGCTACTGATGGTGCCTTGAATACCGGTTTCTTTCATTTAATGTTCATGTTATGGGGATTTTTATATAAAGGAAATTTGTCTTTTGTGTCTGTTGAAAATTAAAGATTACTGACAGAGCCATAAGAAAATATTGCTTTATTTATCTGATCATATTGGAATATATTTGTTAGGTTTTCAGTAGGTTCAATTAGGTTCACTAGACTATATGCGTCATTTAAAAATTTTTCAATGAACATTCGAACAGTCCGGCCCTCGGCTTGTAGCTACATTTTTTATTTGGCCCTCCGTCCATTTGACTTTGACACCCCTGCCCTAGGGTCTAATGATATCACAGACGATGTACGAATTTTTAGGAATCTGGAATGATGACGATAGTTGACGTAACTTGTGAGCTAATAACTTACTGGCATTATCTCCTTGTTCATAGTAAGAGCTCCTAGACTTGACAAGCAGTTCAGTAACCTGGTCTGTTATTAATGTGTCAAATTCTGCTTGCAAAGTTAAACGCTCCTAATAAATATCCAGAGATGGTGAAACGCCATAAATGGCATCTAGTTGGGCAATACAGTGTGTTGACATAGGCAATCTATCCCTTTTCAGTTTGTTCTCATGTGCGGTGTAGGAAATCATTGTGCGGTGTAGGAAATAATTTCACCTCTATAAATCTTTCAAAGTTTCACAGAGAGTAGACGCAGAGACGTTTGGGGTTCTATTTGCCATCATGAAAAGGTCGATTTGACCCAAAACAAAATTGACAATGTGTTCATTTCTGAGCAGTTGAGCATTTAGCCGCCAAGGCGGTCGCAGATTGTCAACAGTTTGACAGACAACTTCCAAAGTAACAGGGGCGTGGTCAGATACAATTGGATTAAATGAACATGAAGATATGGAATGGAGAAGTCTGTCATCTACAAGGAAGTAGACCATGTGCGTACGAGTGTGGTGAACTGATGACAAAAAAAGAGTATGCTTTTCGAGATGGATTAAACATTCCCCAACGATCTAAGAATGCAAATTCAGACATAAAGGATCGGACAACTCTAGCTGAGTTGGTGGTAGGTTTAGTGGAGAATTGATCCAAATGTGTGTCTAACCAACAGTTAGTCACCAAGATCAACATATGGGAAGACATATCTGGGAGTGTAGAGAAAAACAATTTGAAAAAAAATCACCATTGTCCCAATTAGGAGCATAAATATTAACATGAAGTACATTCGTATTGAGCAGCCTACCACTGACAATTATGTATATAACCTGGTGGATCTGCGATCACATTAGAACATGTAAAAGGTACCGTTCTGTGAAGTAAAATAGCCACCCCTCTTGCCTTACTCTGAAATGAGGAGTGGACCACCCATCTGCACCTAAGACTTGGAGAAAGATGATGTGAGCTTTCAATTGATGAAGGTGGTGTAGCAACGTACTACGTTTAACTGGGTTATAGGCTAGGCTGAGTCATGCCTTAAGAGCGAGAGGACGTGTAAAGGACAAGGTACAATGTAATCTAAAGATCTTAGTTTAACCTAAAAGAGCAAATTTAAAAAACAAAGACAAGCAACGAAGCACAAAAAAACATATAAAAACTATATCCAAATAAATATCATAATTTGGTTTTAATCTTCCCTCACAATCTCCCCAACTGAGATGCAAGCAAAACCCTAAATACAAAAAAAGCACGATACTCTTACTCTGTGCTACATAAGATTTGTGACCATTTAACCAAACCAAACATACATAGATTGGTCCCCAGCAGAGTCTACAGAAGACTAACCTCGGTTAAGAGAGGTTTAACAACAATACAGATGGTAAAACTACAACTTAACCATGAAAACAGCCAGATATTGGCATTAGAGGAGGCAACCTGGGTTGGAAATAAAAAGAATGCCGTTCAAATGTCGATGAACCCAGAAAAGTTGACTTCACTAGCCAACCAGTCTGCCGGCTTTTGAAACTGTCTGGTCACGTCTTGAGCATTTCCGGTCACAACTTGCAGACGTGTTGCTGTGCGTTTTGCTGTGTTGCTGTGCGTTTTGTTGCAAACCTTACTCTGCTACCTGACAACTTTACGTTTTTTTACTTTTTAATTACGTTTATATTTTTAGTTTTTCCCTCACTCAACTTTTGTTCATTCAACTTTTTCACCCCGGACGCTTTATCTGGACGTGGTTCATAAGGACCTCCAACAGCCGAAGCTAAGTAGTAACATTTAACATGATGCCTTCTAATTGCAGTCGCTGTACTCGTAATATACAGGAGAACGATCACCTTACGGCGAGGATAGCTGTGCTGCAAGCCCAGCTTCAGACGCAATCATTAGGCAAGGGTAATTTCAGTGTAGGAAAGGATAAAACAGTGTCTGTGCCATCAGTAAGTACAGATCGTAACGTTAGTATAAATCCCATCGCACGGTCCCCGCAGCCGAACAACTTTCAATGGCTTCTGGAGGGAAATGCTGTAGGAGTGCTCAATCGGTGTCGCTCATTCAGCCGACAAACTTTGAACTGGTTTTCCCCATTAACTTCTTAATTATGTCATTCTCTCTGGCACCAAAAGTTTAAAAAGTGTTGATAGGGGACAGAATGCGGTCGGACCATCGCATAATTGGCATATACAGTGGGGCAAAAAAGTATTTAGTCAGCAATATCATTTGCCAACGAGAACTCACTGAACAGACAGAGACCAAAAAAAATAAAATAATCTGAACGGTTAGTCCTCGGGGTTTGGTCTGCTACATAAGTTCTGTTATAATCACAGACATGATTCTAACAGTTTTAGAAACTTTGGAGTGTTTTCTATCCAAATATACAAATAATATGCATATCTTATATTCCTGGCATGAGTAGCAGGAAGTTGAAATTGGGCACGCTAAAAGTGAAAACGTTGCCCCCTATATCTTTATAATAAAGTAATCAAGACAACTCGCTTGATTAAGCCTCCGCCATGTATATCTCACTAGGTCAGCGTATTTAAGCCTCCATATATCCACTAATTCCAAAATATTAATGATTTCCTTAAGTACCTGAGGGTGATAGTTTGTAGTGTGATTTCCTTTCCGGTCCATAGAGGATTTTAAAACCGTATTAAAATCTACCACCATAATAATAGTCTTGACTTAGTCTAGACTTAGTGTTGCTTGTAAAGTTGATAAATTCTCATACATAATTTCAATGAAGCTTGGATCATCATTACTTGGACCGTATAGGTTAATAAGCCATATCTATTTATGATTCAATAACATATTTTACATCATCCATCTACTTTGAGGATCTGTTTGGAAAATTTGCACATTTGGTTCAAAATTACTGTTAATTAATATCACCCCTTTTGAATTTCTTTGCCCATGGGTGAAATATATTTCACCCCCCAACCCCCCCAGTGCTCTTTCCACAAAACGTAATCTAAAATTGTTGATTGAGCTTCCTGCAACCAGTAGATATTATATTCCTCTTTTAGCCAGGACAATGTTGATCATATTTTCTTATTATCTGCTATACAATACAATT
The DNA here is from genome assembly GCF_023373465.1 of Oncorhynchus keta. Classification (NCBI taxonomy): domain Eukaryota; kingdom Metazoa; phylum Chordata; class Actinopteri; order Salmoniformes; family Salmonidae; genus Oncorhynchus; species Oncorhynchus keta. Next base: position 36,733,776 of record NC_068450.1, read on the forward strand.
AACTGGCTATACCTATTTCACCAACTACCATAATGAGACACAAGTTTCAATCATATTTATCATAATATATGTTTGTTAAAATACCATTAAAAAGTAAGGTGATGATTGATATAACTATACCATGATATTTGCATTGCTACAAAGTAAACTTCCTATTGGTCCCAACTATACAACCCACTAAAACCATTCCTCATCCTGAGTTGGGTTGTCGTCCCAATGCCCGGCACTCCAACCCTGGGGGGACCGGGACCCATCCTTCGAAAACAGCACACAGTGCCACTAACAGAAGCAGATCAACTGCCAAATGGAGACACCTGAAACCCCACCTCTTTAAGGAATACCTAGGATAGGATAAGTAATCCTTCTCACCCCCCCCCCCTTTTAAGATTTAGATGCACTATTGTAAAGTGACTGTTCCACTGGATGTCATAAGGTGAATGCACCAATTTGTAAGTCGCTCTGGATAAGAGCGTCTGCTAAATGACTTAAATGTAAATGTAAATGTAAATGCATTTCCATCGCCCTCACCTCGATTTGCATTATATATAGCCATTTAAAAAATATATAAACGTAAAAAATCCTCTTTCTTATTTTCCATAATTAGCTATTAATATTTGTAGTAATGTAGGCCGTTTATGCAAAGGATTTTTACCTCTCACCAGTCTCGCCATTACCAAAATTACATTACGGCAAGCAATTATTATTTTAGCAAACATTTATTGTGATTCATCCTAAGCTCAGCAAAAAAAGAAACGTCCCTTTTTCAGGACTCTGTCTTTCAAAGATCTTTGAATTAATTATGGGGTTTAAACACTGTTTCCCATCCTTGTTCAATAAACCACTTAAAAATGAATGAACACGCACCTGTGGAACGGTTGTTAAGACACTAACAGCTTACAGACGGTAGGCAATTAAGGTCACAGTTATGAAAACTTAGGACACTGAAGAGGCCTTTCTACTGATTCTGAAAAACACCAAAAGAATGATGCCCAGGGTCCCTGCTCAATCTGTGTGATCGTGCCTTAGGCATGCTGCAAGGAGGCATGAGGACTGCAGATGTGGCCAGGGCAATAAATTGCAATGGCTGTACTGTGAGACGCCTAAGACAATGCTACAGGGAGACTGGATGGACAGCTGATCGTCCTCGCTGTGGCAGACGACACAGTGGTAACAACACCTGCACAGGATCGGTACATCTGAACGTCACACCTGCGGGACATGTACAGGATGGCAACAACAACTGCCTGAGTTACACCAGGAACGCACAATCCCTCAATCAGTGCTCAGACTGTCCACAATAGGCTGAGAGAGGCTGGAATTGGGGCTTGCAGGCATGATGTAAGGCAGGTGCTCACCAGACATCACCGGCAACAACGTCGCCTATGGGCACAAACCCACTGTTGCTGGTCTAGACAGGACTGGCAAAAAGTGCTCTTCACTGACGAGTCGCGGTTTTGTCTCACCAAGGGTGATGGTCGGATTTGCATTTTGTCGTCGAAGGAATGAACGTTACACCGAGGCCTGTACTCTGGAACGGGGTCGTTTTGGAGGTGGAGGGTCCGTTAGGTCTGAGGCAGTGTGTCACATCATCAGACTGAGCTTGTTGTCATTGCAGGCAATCTCAATGCTGTGCGTTACAGGGAAGACATCCTCCTCCCTCATGTGGAATCCTTCCTGCAGGATCATCCTCACATGACCCTCCAGTATGTTAATGCCACCAGCCATACTGCTCGTTCTGTGCGTGATTTCCTGACAGGAATGTCAGTGTTCTGCCATGGCCAGCGAAGAACCCGGATCTCAATCCCATTGAGCTCGTCCGGGACCTGTTGGATCGGAGGGTGAGGGCTAGGGCCATTCCCCCCAGAAATGTCTAGGAACTTGCAGGTGTCTTGGTGGAAGAGTGGGGTAACATCTCACAGCAAGAACTGGCAAATCTGGTGCAGTCCATGAGGAGGAGATGCACTGCAGTACTTAATGCAGCTGGTGGCCACACCAGATTCTGACTGTGACTTTTGATTTTGACCCCCACTTTGTTCAGGGACACATTATTCAATTTCTGTTAGTCACATGTCTGTGAAACTTGTTCAGTTTGTTTCAGTTGTTGAATCTTGTTATGTTCATAAAAATATTTACACATGTTAAGTTTCCTGAAAATAAACGCAGTTGACAGGGATAGGACATTTATTTTTTTACTGAGTTTATATTGTCTGTAAACATCTTTTACTCCCTCACAACAGTTGTGGGATACACACACACACACACACACACACACACGCACACGCACACACACACACACACACACACACACACACACACACACACACACACACACACACACACACACACACACACACACACACACACACACACACACACACACACACCCTTTTCCCCCACAACAACAATAGTCTCAGATTCAGCTGTCAGATATACCCCCTTCCCCTGAAACACCCACACATGGTCCCCCATTGTGACCATACTCCCAAGCATCTCCGTGCAGTCAGTCCTTTGATTTTGTGCCACATGGCCACAATAATATGCCCCCTCTCTGAATGTCCGAGTGTGACCCCCCCCATAGGTTACTGCAGCTAGTGTTGCCCACAATTTCACTGCCCGGGTGGGGGCACCCCACTGGAATCCCCACCAGCTAGGTACAAGGTCATCAAGGGTCTCATAAGCAGCTTTGAGAATATCCTTGTATATTATGCTCTACCATCAGGGGACTCTGGCTATGCAGGACCAACCCTACCAGGCAGGATCAGAATGTTGATGGGGTGGTGCCACGCTAGAAGGTCTCTGACCGCATTTTGGCTGCATACAGGCCGCTTACAGCAGGCTCTTGAAACAGAAAGGGACTTCTCCTTAGTATCTGGTTCGTTCAGGTGGATGTCTAGGGTATAGGGTTGTGGACCGTTCCATCACTATAGGACCATAAATAAATTACATGTATAATTTATTCTTACAATGTAGTTCCCCATGATTGGACAATAAATAAATGAGATATACAGTTGAAGTCGGAAGTTTACATACACCTTAGCCAAGTACATTTAAACTCAGTTTTTCACAATTCCAGACATTTAATCCTTGTAACAATTCCCTGTTTTAGGTCAGTTAGGATAACTACTTTATTTTAAGAATGTGAAATGTCAGAATAATAGTAGAGAGTGATTTATTTAAGCTTTTATTTATTTAATCACATTCTCAGTGGGTGAGACGTTTACATACACTCAATTAGTATTTGGTAGTATTGCCTTTAAATTGTCAAACGTTTCGGGTAGCCTTCCACAAGCTTCCCACAATAAGTTGGGTGAATTCTGGCCCCTTCCTCCTGACAGAGCTGGTGTAACTGAGTCAGGTTTTTAGGCCTCCTTGCTCGCACACACTTTTCTATTCTGCCCACAAATGTTCTATAGGGTTGAGGTCAGTGCTTTGTGATGGCCACTCCAATACCTTGACTTGGTTGTCCTTAAGCCATTTTGCCACAACTTTGGAAGTATGCTTGGGGTCATTGTCAATTTGGAAGACCCAATTGCGACCAAGCTTTACCTTCCTGACTGATAACTTGAGATGTTGCTTTAATACATCCAAGCCTCTCCCTTTTTCCTCCGAACATAACGATGGTCATTACGGCCAAACAGTTCTATTTTTGTTTCATCAGACCAGAGGACATTTCTCCAAAAAGTATGATCTTTGTCCCCATGTTCAGTTGCAAACCATGGCTTTTTTATGGCGGTTTTGGAGGAGTGGCTTCTTCCTTGCTGAGCAGCCTTTCAGGTTATGTTGATATAAGACTATTTCTACTGTGGATATAGATTATTTTGCACCTGTTTCCTACAGCATCTTCACAATGTCCTTTGCTGTTGTTCTGGGATTGATTTCAAGCATTTGGAAATTGCTCCCAAGGATGAACCAGACTTGTGGAGGTCTACAATTTTCTTTTCGAAGGTCTTGGCTGATTTTTTTTAATTTTCCCATGATGTCAAGGAAAGAGGCACTGAGTTTGAAGGTAGGCCTTGAAAAATATCCACAAGTACACCTCCAATTGGCTCAAATTATGTCAATTAGCCTATCACCTCCGACTTCAACTGTATATATTTTTATCCCACACTAATTACCGGAATTACAGGCTAAGAATGATCATATTTCTCCAATGCCAAATCACTTTGTCTTGTTCGCAACAAAACTTTCCCTGTTTGCAAATAATTAAATCTGAGAACACATTAGCAATCGCTGTATGGTACTTTTAAAAGTCAGGACTACCTTTCCACCCTAGACAGAGTAGGCCTACCAACGCAGACAAATGTAGTCTTTAACTGCTGGCTACTCTTGTTCGGTGGCTTACCCAACGAGAGAAGGTCATAAGTGTTTCCCTAAAAGCTGTCTGGGTTTAAACCCTCTATTGTACAAGACCTCCAAAACAGGTGCACAAAACAGTCCCCCGAGAGTAAACCTGAGAAACACTCTCTCCTCTCTCTCTTTTCACTCACCCTGTTCTCTCTACAACTTTTCCGTAGGGATCGACTTTTATTTCTTTGTCTACTTTAGCTCATGAAAAATAGTCAACTGTCCCTCGGAGAAAGAGAGGGTTTTGTAGTTATTTAGGGAAGCCAAACCAGTATAGTGTAATAGATGAGGAATGTCAGACAGACACTGGCGGCTAGACAGCCGGCCATGTGAAACCTAAATTGGAATTCACCTGCAATAAACCTCTCATGACAATGCCTTTTACATAGTTACAAAAATGTGTATATTTTGAAAATGTGATCCTCTGACTCTAATGAGGGTTGGAGGTTTGGTACTTGGTGAAACGTGAGAGATCTGAAGGGTGTGTTGGTACCCCCATAGCCTAATGGCTGCAGAGCGAATCGCTTGTCGTTTGGCAGGGGCTAATTAAAATGATTTATGCATGCTTTGCATGACATCACTACGAGCCCACTCGCAGCCCATGAGATAAAAGGCTGAATTAATTAATCTATTTTAGAGAGACATAAATACTTTGTCGCGTTGGAATGAACAAGAGTGTAAACACCAGCCAATCAATAAGGATAATTAAAATATGGTGTGCATGTAGGTGTCTGTGTGTATGTTGGAATAAGTGTGTTTGAGTGCACCTGTGTGTGTGTGTGTGTTTGGTTCTATCCATTTGTTTCTCGACTGCTTCTGGGATCTTCACCTCTGTGTGAATGATATATGGCATGGCTATGGCGCTTTCAATTTTATTAATTAATTATAAGGGACAAATCAATGCTCACATCATTAAGCTTGCCTGTATGGTGAACACCTGGCTCATGGGTTAGCCTTGCTGTGGAGCTCTATAGGACACCACTGTATAGCACCTTATATGCAGCCTGATCACATAGACTAGGCGTAACATAGTAAATGTCAAACCAGGACACTCAAATTAGTATGATATGTTACGTTTGGTATGATAAGGTAAAAATGAAAGTAGTGAGGTTGGGGGATGGGTAGGCATATAAACGTCAACGACTAGCAACCCAAAGGTTGGGAGTTCGAATATCATCACAGACAACTTTAGCATTTTAGCTAATTAGCTATTTTTCTACAACTTTTAAGTACTTTGCAAATACTTAGCATGTTAACCAACCCTTCCCATAACCCTAACCCTAACCTTAACTCTTTAAGCTAACCCTTCCCTTAACCCTAACCTTAACACTTTAACCTAAATCCTAAACTTAACCTTAACCTCTAGCCCTAACCCCGAGCCTAGCAAATGTCAGCCAGCTAGCTAATGTTAGCCACCTAGCCACCTAACTAGAATTTGTAGCGTATCATATGTTTTGCAAATTTGTAACATATAATACTTATTGTAATTCGTAACATACTGTATCATACAAAATGGCTCTTGGACATCCACAAATGAATACATACCACAGGAAATGTAACATACCATACTAAATGGATTGTCTCTGATTTACTTACAGAATAATACAAAATGCTCTGAGACCAGGTTGGTATAGGACACCACTTCAGGGCTGTGCGAGTAAGGACTGACGATACCTTCAGAACAGTGCCTCCCTCAACGGTCTGTGACTTTTAGACCTGTCTATTATCAGGGTGACATTCAGTTGTTATGAAATGAGACAAAACCTTTTGAAACATGGGGGGTAGTAACTGAGCTTGTTCAGTAAGAATGATCATTTTAAACAATTATTGTTTGGTGCCTACTGAACACAACCAGATGGTAAACGATTGTGAACACAAGACCAACAAGATGGCAAAAAAAGAGAAATATCAAACTGTAGGGAAATACATGTTTGTGGTGTAAGGACTTATGACTCAAATGGATAGGACATTTGATAATCTATATTCCATATGTTAATGCCTTATGGGTCATTTCATGAACGTAACACTTCTACTTGTCATGGGTCACAGGTGCATTTTACCACCACTTGAAAGCAAGCTGCCAATAAAACCTCTTTAAAACAGGACGTAGATTTATCCCTCATACAAATTCATGACTTTTCTCAGCCAGTGATTTACAGTGCCTTTAGAAAGTACTCCTAACCCTTGACTTATTCCAGTCGGAATTAAAAATGGATTAAACAGATTTTCGTTTCACCATCTACACACAATACCAAATGATAACAAAGTGAAAGCATGATAATTGAAATGTTTCACAGGTATTCACAGGCCTGAGTCAATACAAGTATTCACAGGCCTGAGTCAAGACAAGTTCACATTTGGCAGCGATTATAGCTGAGTCTTTCTGGGTAAATCTTCCGGAGCTTTGCACACCTGGATTGTACAATATTTGCACATTATTCTTTAAAACAGTATTCAAGATCTGTCAAGTTGGTTGTTGATAATTGCTAGACAGCCATTTTCTATTTTTGCCACATACATCCCAGCCAAATTAAATCGAAACTGTAACTAGACCACTGAGGAACATTCAATGTCGTCTTGGTAGGCCACTCCAGTGTATATTTGGCCTTGTGTTTTAGGTTATTGTCCTGCTGAAAGTTGATTTTGTCTCTCTGTGTCTGTTGGAAAGCAGACTGAACCAGCTTTTCCTCTAGGATTTTGCGTGTGCTTGGCTCTATTCCGTTTCTTTTTATCCCCCCAAAAACTCCCTAGTCCTTACCAATGACAAGCATTCCCATTACATGATGAAACCAACACCATGCTTGAAAATATGAAGAGTAGTACTCAGTGATGTGTTGTGTTGGATTTCCCCAAACATAACCCTTTGTATTCATAACATAAATGTATTTATTTTGACATATTTTTTGCATTTGTACTCTTTTGGTTAAGTTTTGTGAGAGATCAGTGACCAGCCAGAGTAAGACGACAACAGGGGATAGGTACTCAGCGTAAAGCCAATTAGTACACACCTGGCCCCGCTAATTAATCTCTTCTTCTTCCTATATTTCGGTGTGCCAGGAGAGGAGCTGGGGGAGAATTGGAAGTAGAGATGGGGACCTGTGAGGATGTCAGATTTTCCTACCTCAGAGAAAGCTTATTTTACTGGGGCACCTTGTCTCTCTGTTAACCAAGGCAGTATATAGGTAGAGAGAAGCATTCCTCCTGGAACTGTTATGTGTAGATGATAGTTTAAAGACAGGAGTAGCCGCTTGCTGTTCTGTTTTCCTTTTTTGGCCACAGCCTTTTGGTCAATGGCTTAGTTTATTTGTTTTGTTTTGTTTACGCTGGGGTTTCAGCATTGGACGTTACCCTGTACTGGAGTTATTTTGTCGGGCGAAAGAAGACCCATTTAGTAAACAATCACAAAAAAAGGAATCACAACCACTGCCTCTGGTCTGTTCATTTTATGCCTCCCGCCTGTGTTAGGGTGTTTTGGACAAGCTGATCCGTTCACAGTTTATGCTGTACAGCGTCTTTCTTTTCGCTAAGTCATTTAGTTAGTATTGTGGAGTAACTACTATGTTGTTGACTCATCCTCAGGTTTTCTCCCATCATAGCCATTAAACTCTAACTGTTTTAAAGTCACCATTGGCCTCATGGTGACACCCCTGAGCGGTTTCCTTCCCCTCCGGCAACTGAGTTAGGAAAGACACCTGTATCTTTGTAGTGACTGGGTGTATTGATAAACCATCCAAAGTGTAATTAAGAACTTCACCATGGTCGAAGGGATATTCAGTGTCTCCTTTAAAAAATATATATACACACACACACATATATATATATATTTATTATACCAATCGGTGCACTTCTTTACAAGGGACTGGAAAACCTCCCTGGTCTGTGTGGTTGAATCTGTGTTTTAAATGTCTTGCTTGGCTGAGGGACCTTACAGATAATTGTATGTGTGGGGTACAGAGATGAGTCATTCAAAAATAATATTAAACACTATTATTGCACACAAAGTCCTTGTGTGACTCGTTAAAGCACATTTGAACTGAACTTATTTAGGCTTGCCATAACAAAGGGGTCGAATACATATTGACTCAAAACATGTCAGCTTTTCATTTTGGAATTAATTTGTAAACATTTCTAAAAACATAATTCGACATTGACATTATGGGGTATTGTGTGTAGGCCAGTGACACAAAATCGCAATATAATCCATTTTAAATGCAGGCTTAAACACAACAAAATGTGGAAAAAGTCAAGGGGTGTGAATACTGTCTGAAGACACTGTACACATGAATGGATGACAGTAGCCTAAAGCGCATGAACTATTGTCAGTCAGGGAACAGTGAAAGGAGAAAGACAAATAATACAACAGTATCTGAAACATATTTAATTTTAACGATTTTGTTTGTTTGTGTTTTTCAGACGTTCCTCCAACAATGTGGAAATTAGAAAGGGGCGAAATCTCATTAACTACCTTAGCTGCGTGTTGACATTTCATTTGCATCTTGCAAGACAAACCGCATCTCTTCATTTCACACTTTAGCCTTCCAATTTCCTCCTTCGATACGTCGGCAGCTCAAAAGGAAATAATGAATAACATTAATTTCCGTGGCTTTTTTTTTATTAATGTGCAAAACACAAACGCCAATTATGGGCAGCAAATGTTCTCTTATTTCTCTTTGTTTACTTCTGAGTATATCCCCCAGAAGCCTCTATCCCGAGTCAGAGAGATGGGTTTCTAACAGTGGAGGCTGGTGACTTGAAAAACTGAGGAGGATGGGAGACCTACGTTATCGGCACGGGAACGCACGGAGACGTCAAAGTGTGTTTCAAAAATCGTCAATGAGTAATTATTTTAACCTAAAGCATTTAATAAAGACATTTATAGTACAATATTATGGGGAATGGGAATGGGAGGGCTACTTACAGTGTTAGGAAGGGATCACAGCAGTGGTTGAATGAGGCATGAGTTGAGGTGTTCAGAGGCTTGACTTGTGCAGTGCATGAAAGGATTTGACTGTAAAGACAAAAAACAATAGCACAACACACTACACAGTTAGACAAAAGGGCTAAGAATGAGTTTGTCCAAGCAAGGAGTAAAATCATTGAGGTGTAATAATGTGATTGTGTTTGTGTGTGTGATTGACTCTACATAGAGTAATGGGAGGACATTGATAGGTGTACTCACAGTGCTTGGAGAGGAAACATTCAATGTAACAGTGGATGAGCGGGCACATGAGACGTGGCTTCAGTTCATGTCAGGAGAGAGTTGACAATGGTCGTGGAGTGGTGATCACTTCTTAAATACAGGAGGGAACAGGAGGGGACTGAGCTGGAAATACAAATAGCACAAACATTTCATTACAGCTGTGCCATCGTAGGTTTGAACAAGTTTGTCCATGAAGTTAAACAAAGACTGAGCATCTCGCCCACTTGACACATCAAAGTAGCCCAAGAAATGTTCCTGAATGAAGCCCTGATCATCCACATACCTGACGATAACTGACAACAGCAAGCAGACTGGTGGCAACCAGAGTTGGGAGGCAATTTTTACCTACTGGGATCCGGAATTTTTCCTTATCTGTTAATAACAGGGGTGAAAACCCTGTCAAACTGCAGCAACCTTATACTTGTTCATATGAATTATATTTAGACTAGATTAGGAGGGGGATTTCCTCTACCCAGACACAGGGACAACAGCTGATAGACAATAGAACTCAAAGGGCTGAGCTTGCTTTATGCATGTTTGCATCGTGCAGGCCTATGCAACTGCAGGCCTTATAAAAATGCACTTACATCTGTCATCACTATTATGTTGATTGATTAATTCCAGTTAATCATTTTGGATTGAAAATGTATAGGCAGCCTAGCCAGCCCAATTTTGAACATAAACCAAATTTGACCACATTCACATTTTCTCCTGACACACAAATGGACTTTAAATACATAACATTACCAATTAGTTACCCTGCACAGCACACATAGGCTGTATGTTCTTAATAGTAGTTGATCTACCTGAAAATGGTCTCGTTTTCATCACATACAGCATGTCAAATCTCAAATGTTTAGGTGTAGCCTAGCTTTTTATGGCTGCAGGGGCAGTATTGAGTAGCTTGGATGAAAAGGTGTCCATTGTAAACGGCCAGCTCCTCAGTCTCAGTTGCTAATATATGCATATTATTAGTATTGGATAGAAAACACTCTAAAGTTTCCAAAACTGTCAAAATATTGTCTGTGAGTATAACAGAACTGATATTGCAGGCGAAACCCTGAGGAAAATCAAAACAGGAAGTGGCTTCTATTTTGAAAACTCCATGATCCATAGCCTCCCTTTGCTGGATTTAAAGGGATATGAACCAGATTCCCTCTTCTATCGCTTCCTCAAGGTGTCAACAGTCTTTAGACATAGTTTCAGGCTTTTATTTTGAAAAATGAGCCATAACGATAACATCGCGTCAAGTGGTCACATGAGTTTTGCTCGCGCAACAGAATTTGGACAGCCATTGTTTTCCCCTCTCCTACTGTGAAAGACATTTGCGGTTGATATATTATTGATTATATATTTTAAAAACAACCTGAGGATTGATTATAGAAAACCTTTGACATGTTTCTGTGGACATTATGGAAACTATTTGGAATTTTCGTCTGCGTTGTCGTGACCGCTCTTTCCTGTGGATTTCTGAACATAACGCGACAAACAAACAGAGGTATTTGGATATAAAAATCATCTTTATGGAACAAACGGAACATTTGTTGTGTAACTGGGAGTCTCGTGAGTGAAAACATCCGAAGAACATCAAAGGTAAACAATTAATTTGATTGCTTTTCTGATTTTTGTGACCAAGCTTCCTGATGCTAAGTGTACTTAATGTTTTGTAGTGCGATCGATAAACTTACACAAACGATTGGATTGCTCTCGCTGAAAAGCATAATTTCAAAATCTGACACGACAGGTGGATTAACAAAAGGCTAAGCTGTGTTTTCCTATATTGCACTTGTGATTTCATGAATATAAATATTTGCAGTAATATTTATTGAATGTAGCGCTATGCTATTCAGCGGTTGTTGATGACACTTATCCGATATCGGGATTGCGGCCATAACAAGCTAGGCTGCTGCAACATTTATTTAATGTGGTTTTGCTTTTGTCAGTTCGGAGTGATTTTGCGTTATCATCTTTGCTAAATAAATACCGGAGGAAAGTGGAAAGCCTACATGAGTGCGCAAAGAAAATGCGTTGTGTCAACCTCTGTCTTTAATCTAACTTTTAACGGATGATGCGATGGAAGCTATCAAATCATTCTGAATGATCCCAGAAAATACAGTAGAAAGTTCCATATGTTCAGCAAGTAAAGCATCGTAGCGTGCAATTACTGCTGTAAGCTCCTTGTGGGCGCTCTTGTTAGTTAGCGGAACATTCCCTCTCATTGTGTCCTCTAAAAGCCAATTATTGAATGCCAAAACCTCAGCGGTGATAATAAGCCGCTTGTGAACATCCGTTTCTTCTTTCTCGTTGTGTTGCGCATTTTGAACGATGCGGCTTTTTCCCAGAAGCTTGAATCTTATATGCTCCCTGCTTTTGTTTTTCCGTTTAGCTGAACGATCAATGCTCTTCAGGTCACTGTACCCCTCTTTTGCCAAAGGCTCAGACTTTCCAAAAAGCAGTCAAGGCCAGCATTACAGGCGGCTTGATGAAAGGCTCCCAGTTAACCAGCTATACTTTTGATACCAATTGGTATTGAACACCCTCACCTTTTCATCTTTTTTCATGAAACTGATCTCAGGCAGAGGTCGACCCTCGCCTTTAATTTGAATATTATCCGTGTACCACAGAGAATGAAAGGGGTTCAACACATAGAACCCCCCCCATAATGCTCTGCGGCACAACCAGAATGCAGCAGAAGCTAGCTGTCCTCCGGCTCCACCATGGTGCTGACCTAGAGAGTGCTGTTGAAGTGAATATAGACCTTCATTGCAAAACAGTGTGTTTTAATCAATTATTTGGTGACATTAATATATTTACTATAGTTGTATCTAAAAAATAACACTTATTTAGTGTTTTACTATTATTTGTATGAAGTTTCACTGAGGAGGATGGTCCTCTCAGTCCAATAGCAGTTATTGTGATATAGAGGAAGGAATGTCTCTATCATTCTCATTCTACACAGATACGGCATGTATCTCAGATTATGGTGTTTATGGTAACCGTCTTATCTCACCTCTCACCTCTAGACAACATGAAACACAACATGTATAGATAGCACAACATATCACTCTCTCCTTCTGGACAATGGAACAACAGAGACTCTCAAAACAACATTGCAATCCAGATGAGACAGGACAAACTGAACGAAACCAACCATCAGAAAAAGCAAAGAGAAGTGTGCTACTGCTTTGCTCTGATCTGGTTTGCTGTTCCCAATCTAACTGGCCGGGATATCAGTTTCCACCATCTGGGCCAGGCAAATCTCAAATTCAGCTTTTCTTACTGTGCCCAGAAATCAAACAGGCAGATTATGTTAAAGCCGCGGCATTACGTCGGGAGTGGAACAAATGGGATTTCTCCTGTCTTTGATCTTTATTTTCAGACGCCCGCCATCTGCACGCAAACGCACCAGCGCGGCCCACTAACTTGTAGACAAGCGAAATGCATTAATATTTAAGTGATGGCAATTATCCAAAGAGCGGAGCAGTGTACGTGTGTCACGTAGCTGCTTATGTTCAAATTCTATTATAGATATGAACATAATATCGGAGGATGGTAATCATATACGGGGTTGTGGGTTGGTGTGACAATCTGTGTGTTGGATGGAGGCAGCACTGAGCTAGGATAACACAAGGAGAGGGCCTGCAGTATTTTTAGCAGACCCCCTGATATGCATAGCAAACAGAAGTCTAAATGACATGGTTTAGTGTAATGATGTTATTCCTTTGGTCCTTTTATCCAGAGAGATTTACGCATAATCACATATAATTAGAGACTATTACGATCAGAGAGCAGCACAGGCAGACAGGCAGGCGGGGCGCAGAGAAGCAAAATAGTGAAAAGGAGAGTCATCTGTAGGAAAATGTGTTTTTCCTATTTGTTTCATCCAGGTTGGAATGGATCTGTGCGAGATATTTCACAATCTCTTCCTCTGAAAATGTTGGATGTTTACCAGCCGTCTGAAAATCGCCCCATTTTCATGTTTAAATGAATACAAAGCCTGGCTCATACATATAAAAGCGCAACGTAACCATTAGAGGAAAAACTCAGCAATGATGTAATAAGATATGATCACAAGCTATTCATGCCTCCGTTTCCCTCACTGCTGATGGTTTCACATCACCAGGAAAAAAGTTGTCTTTCTCATGACAACTCCTGATGATCATCCGTGCACTCCTCCCATTTCCCCCTGCACAGCTTCCCCCGCAACACTCCGCATCGCATAACGACTCCCATCCCATTCATCCCCATCTCATGGCCTTTTGGACATCGTAATTCCTAATTCCCATTGCTCCTACGGAGAACACCCCTTCTGTTTAGGAGCGTTTGCTCATGCCTCCCCCCTGCGATGTAAATGAGGGCAGGCAGAAGAAAACGCTGGCAGAATGAAATGTTTCTCCCACACCTCATTAACCCTCCGAGAGCACAGGAAATAGAACCTTTAACAGGATGTCAGAGAGCAAGTAATGGCCCAATCAGAGAGATCGCCATTGGTAAATTAGCATTAACCAAACGCCACAGGCAGCGGAGAAGATACCTAAATGTCAGACGAGTTCCCTGTAGAATGGCTGATAGAGGTAGGACATCATTAAAGTTATCCATCAATAGGCCTCAACTATAAAATACAGCTTGAATCGTGGGAGATTTAAATCCACAGATTATCAACATGCTGTCCTTGGAAGTTTTATTTAAGAACTTAATATTATTAAGAATCACGCAAACAATTATATTGTTCTTAGCCTTCTTCAAAAATGTTTAATGTGATATAACATTATGAAAATCCCTTAAAAGTGATTGCATTATGATGCTAATCCAACGGCCTCTGTTTAGGTACAAGCCATCCTCTCCACTCAGGCTGTTCATTCCTCTCCACTGTACGGGCTTTGGAAACTCAGTCTACCCACATATTCCCACATCTACCAATCTACACTGTGTGGTTCACATGTAGTAGTCCATAACGATCCAGAATGATATTACACACAACATGAATATTTTGTATCCTCCTAGTCCTTCAACAGCTGTATTGTATAAACTCCTCCACCCTGTCCTCCCGCAGGCCTCCGGTCACCTTACTGATACAAAATCTTTCACTTGAACTTTTACTCCACATGTTTGTTTTCTTACTGTTAACCTGAACATGTTTGTTCTCAGAGTGCAGAATGAGCCCTCAACCATCCGTGTATGTGTACACAACACTTCAGATCAATCGAGAACTGAACAACTGTGTGATATGCTAATGTCTTCTTCTGTTGTGGGATGTAGCGAGTCCTCTACAGATGGTGTGATATGATACTGGGTTGTCTACAGGTAAACTGTTTTATTCCATCTCCCCCCCCCAGAGGTAGAACTGTGTTACTTCTACAGATATCAGGTGCGTTGCTTTGTGATCTTGTAAATCATTTGAGGCAGTCCACCACCAACCGTTTGAACCTGTGTTTCCCTTCCCTGTGCTGTGGAAAAGGAGAAAATGGTACATCTCTAACCCGCTGCATCAGTCTCATTACGTACAGCTGAAAGTATCTTCTGGCTCTCTGAGTGAAACGTGTCGGAATATTTTTTTAAAAACAGGTTTGTGTAGATTCGTCTCATTCTCTCTCAGCGCTCTCCAACAACAAGCTGTGAAGAACCGTGGCTCTGCCACTTCTGGAACCTGGAACACAGAACCACGTCTGATCTGTGGCCATAACAGTACTGTGCTCTGCAGAACACAACATATGGCTGGTCTAATTAACTAGGTCCAGCTACATTACTTAGTGCTTGATCCATTGACTATTGACCTGGTTCTGTACATTTTGGCAGCTTATGTATTCACTCCTACTCTCAATGTCTAAATTGATTCCAAACTGCTCTGCAATGACTCGATTGTTGTTTCTCTTGGTGTCTTGCGTTGATGAACAATTCATTTCAATATGTTCTTTCTCAGAGTGTGAACTTTGCGAGAGCAGTGACATTCATGTTTTTAATTACGCAAATATATGGGAAATATCCATTTTAAGATTTGATTGAGCTGCGCCAAAATGCAAAAATTAAATCAACAAACATATTTGAATCCATTACTTTGACTTTAAATGGGTTTTAAAGTGTGTTTTACCAATCATGGTTGATATCAACACATACAGATGTGCGTGGGCACACACACACCCACACACACACCATGATTTTGGGGTTGTATCATGAATCATTCATACCTCTATCATTTCCATATCAAGTCTCCCTGACTCTCTACTTCGAAGAAAAAGATTAGCACCATATTTTGTGTGTGTGTGCGTATGCACGTGCCCATGGAGAAGTGGAACAGACATAATGAACCAAATTGACTGGGGACACAGAGAAAAGGGTTCAGTAAAAGAGGCCATCTTCTTCACAGATGCTGTATGAAGTGGGGAATAAATGAAACATTACAACAGAAAAGGGATATAAAACAAGAAAAGAACGACAAAAAGAGTGTCTGGAATCTGGTAATATCCCCCCTGCTAGCTTGAGGAGACTCCCCTTTACATGTCAAAACGCATTTTCAACACATTCACTGAAAGAGCCACGTAATGTTAGTCATATTGAATAAATGGAAGGTATAAAGAGCTCAGGAGATCGCTCAGTGGTGTTCTGAGAGGGAGATGTCATGTGTTGACACAGAGATAAATCACATCAAAGCAATGGAAATTGTCTGGACCTAAACTTAATCATCAAGCTACCGAGAGGGGTCAGAATGACCCCAGAGGTATATCTTTTTATTTTTTATCATAGCCCAAATTTATTAAATTGTTAGATTTTTTTCATGACTTTGTGAATCAACTTGTTCATAACAAAAGTAAATGATTGTTTTGTGTTTCTGTATGAATATTAATTTTTACAAAATTCAAGTCCTTTGTGGTAATTTTAACCACAAAACACCTAATTCCGCCTATGATAATTTGATAAATAGGACATATATCCCTAAAAAAAGACAAAAAATGTGTAGCTTACTTAAAAGTGTATTGTTTTTACCCCATATTGGTAATGATTACAAAGTAACCCTTTTTATTTTATTAACCTTTTGTAACACAAGTAAATTGTTTAAAACTTCTTAGGGCTGCAATCCCGTTAACAACAGCCAGTGAAAGTGCAGAGCGCCAAATTCAAACAACAGAAATCTCATAATTAAAATTCCTCAAACATACATGCATCTTATACCATTTTAAAGGTAATCTTGTTGTTAATCCCACCAAAGTGTCTGAATTCAAATAGGCTTTACAGCAAAAGCACCACAAACGATTATGTTAGGTCACCGCCAAGTCACAGAAAATTTAAGCCATTTTTCCAGTCAAAGAGAGGAGTCAAAAAAGCACAAATAGAGATAAAATGAATCACTAACCTTTGATGATCTTCATTAGAAGACACTCATAGAACTCCATGTTACACAATACATGTATGTTTTGTTCGATAAAGTGCATATTTATATAAAAAAATCTCAATATACATTGGCGTGTTATCTTCACTAGTTCCAAAAATATCCGGTGATATTGCAGAGAGCCACATAATTTTACAGAAATACTCATTATAAATGTCGATGAAAATATAAGTGTTAGACATGGAAATATAGATACACTTCTCCTTAATGTCAGATTTCAAAAAAGCTTTACGGAAAAAGCAAACCATGCAATAATCTGAGAACGGCGCTCAGAAAACAAATAGAGATATCCGCCATGTTGGAGTCAACAGAAATCAGAAATAACATTATAAATATTCACTTACCTTTGATGTTCTTCATCAGAATGCACTCCCAGGAATCCCAGTTCCACATTAAATGTTTGATTTGTTCGATAATGTCTATCATTTATGTCCAAAGAGCCACTTTTGTTAGCACATTTGGTAAACAAATCCCAAAGTCATGAAGCGCGTTCCCTAGTTGCAGACGAAATGTCAAAAAGTTATGTTACTGTCTGTAGAAACATGTCAAATGATGTATGGAATCAATCTTTAGGATGTTTTTAACACAAAACTTCAATAATTTTCCAACCGGAGAATTCCTTTGTCTTCAGAAAAGCAAAGGAGCGCGAGCTACCTCTCATGTGAAATGCGCGTGACCAGTGCGTGACTGCTGGCAGACCTCTGACTCATTCCCCTCTCATTCTCTCCCCCTGCACAGTAGAATCCTCAAACAAGTTTCGAAAGACGGTTTACATCTAGTGGAAGCCTTAGGAAGTGCAACATAATCAATATCCCACTGTGTACTCAATAGGGGCTGGATTGAAAATCGACCGACCTCAGATTTCCCACTTCCTGTTTAGATTTCTTCTCAGGTTTTTGCCTGCCATATGAGTTCTGTTATACGCATAGACATCATTCAAACAGTTTTAGAAATGCCAGAGTGTTTTCTATCCAATACTAATAATAATATGCATATATTAGCAACTGGGCCTGAGGAGCAGATAGTTTACTCTGGGCACCTCTGGGCACCTTTTCATCCAAGCTACTCAATAATGCCCCTGCAGCCATAAGAAGTTTAAATATCCCCAAAATAAGCATATACACTGAGTGTCCAAAGCATTTTATTGAGTTGCACCCATTTTGGCCTCAGAACAGCCTAAATTCGTTGGGGCATCTATTCTACAATGTGTCAAAGGCATTCCACAGGGATGCTGGTCCATGTTGACTCCAATGTTTCCCACAGTTGTGTCAAGTTGACTGTCTTTTGGATGGTGGACCATTCTTGATACACACGGGAAACTGCAGCATTGTTGCAGTTCTTGACCCACTCAAGCTGGTGTGCCTGGCATCTAAAACCATACCCTGTTCAAAAGCACTTACATATTTTGTCTTCCCCATTCACCCTCTGAATGTCAAACATACACAAATCATGTCTTAATTGTCTGAAGATTTGAAGATTTTTTCCCCCCGACTCCTCCCCTTCATCTATACTGATTGAAGTGGATTGAACAGGTGACATAAATAAGGGATCATAGCTTTCACCTGGATTCATGTCATGTCTATGTCATGGAAAGAGCAGTGCTCCTAATGTTTTGTACACTCTGTTTATTTAACAATGTTTAAACATTTATATTCTAATTTGATGTTTTAAAACGTGTGTTTTTGTTTTCATGTTTTTAACCAATATTTTGATGAATATCATTCATAGTTACTTGAAATGAACTTTTCTGAAAGATCTACATATCTAATTCTATGTTTTTGTTATAGTGACTGGCATGCTGACCCATGGGCTAAATCTCGGGTGGCTCCATATCTAAACTCCATATCTAAAAAAGAAATGTCCTCTCACTGTCAACTGTGATTATTTTCAGCAAACTGAACATGTATAAATATTTGTATGAACTTAACAAGATTCAACAACTGAGACATAAACTGAACAAGTTCCACAGACATGTGACTAACAGAAATGGAATAATATGTACCTGAAAAAAAGGAGGGTCAAAATCAAAAGTAACAGTCAGAATCTGGTGTGGCCACCAGCTGCTTTAAGTACTGCAGTGCACCAGATTTGCCAGTTCTTGCTGTGAGATGTTACCCCACTCTTCCACCAAGGCACCTTCAAGTTCTTGGACATTTCTGGGGGGAATGGCCCTAGCCCTCACCAACAGGTCCCAGATGTGCGCAATGGAATTTGAGATCTGGGCTCTTCGCTGGCCATGGCAGAACACTGACATTCCTGTCTTGCAGGGAATCATGCACAGAACGAGCAGTATGGCTGGTGGCATTGTCATGCTGGAGGGTCATGTCAGGATGAGCTTGCAGGAAGGGTACCACATGAGGGAGGAGGATGTTTTCCCTGTAACGCACAGAGTTGAAATTGCCTGCAATGACAACAAGCTCAGTCCGATGATGCTGTGACACACCGCCCCAGACCATGACGGACCCTCCACCTCCAAATTGATCCCTCTCCAGAGTACAGGCCTCGGTGTAACACTCATTTCTTCGACGGTAAACGCAAATCCGACCATCACCCTTGGTGAGACAAAACTGCGACTCGTCAGTGAAGAGCACTTTTTGCCTGTCCTGTCTTGTCCAGCGACGGTGGGTTTGTGCCTATAGGCAACATTGTTGCCAGTGATGTCTGGTGAGGACCTGCCTTAAATCAGGCCTACAAGCCCTCAGTGCAGCCTCTCTCAGCCTATTGAGGACAGTCTGAGCACTGATGGAGGGATTGTGCATTCCTAGTGTAACTTTGGCAGTTGTTGTTGCCACCCTGTACCTGTCCAGTGGGTGTGATGTTCAGATGTACCGATCCTGTGCAGGCGTTGTTACACGTGGTCTGCCACTGCAGACTGTCTGCCACTGCCATGTGGTCTGCCACTGTCTCCCTGTAACGCCGTCTTAGGCGTCTCACAGTACGGACAATGCAATTTATTGCCCTGGCCACATCTGCAGTCCTCATGCCTCTTTGCGGCATGCCAAAGGCACGTTAACGCAGATGAGCAGGAACCCTGGGCATCGTTGTTGCATCGTTGTCTTTTTGGTGTTTTTCAGAATCAGTAGAAAGGCCTCTTTAGTGTCCTAAGTTTTCATAACTGTGACCTTATTTGCCTACCGTCTGTAAGCTGTTAGTGTCTTAATGACCGTTCCACAGGTGCATGTTGATTAATTGTTCATGGTTCATTGAATAAGCATGGGAAACTGTGTTTCAACTCTTTACAATGAACATCTGTGAAGTTATTTGGATTTTTCCGAATGATCTTTGAAAGACAGGGCCCTGAAAAAGGGATGTTTATTTTTTTGCTGAGTTTATATATTTTTAGGGTACATACATCTTCCTCTTTGCCAATTTTGATGCTTTTCTCACAATGTTTACTATTTAGTAGTGCTGAGCGATATACCAATATTTGGGGGGAGGTTTCGGTTATCAAATAACTAATTGACTGACGTTGGTTCAATTACTTCAATTATTTTTTTGTGTGAACCCAATGTGCCGTTTCTCTAGAGAGAAATCAAATCATTCACAAGATAAATTAAATCAGGAACTACATGGGACGTTGGGCTGAAGGGAGTTGTAGTTTTCATTAAGCAAATATTCAACTTAGTTCATTGCACAAATGTGGTAATTAACTGCAATGACCATAATCCATTGCGCCTGTTCTTTTCCAGCTTGGACAGAGATGGATACACTTTTACGCCTACTACATTAGTTTAGTTACACACAGACCACATACACCAGTATATGTGAGAGGAATATACACAACACAACAATGAGAGAGAGGGATAGAGACAGTTTGTGAAAGTATCTACTTTGAAAAACTAGTAAAATGATTGTCAGGCTTAGGCAGGCTAGCTTACTAGGATTACATGGTCTGGCTGGCTCACTGCTATTGCCTGAGCAGAGATGAGATGATGACTTTAAATTATAAAGTCATCGAATAAAACTAAGTGATCTTCAAAACTGAATTAGTAATTTCCTATGTATCCATGTGAACCTGACAGAGACAATGGAATATTTGCAATGTTTTGGCAATTGAATGTTCAATATTTCTGGCTTTGGAATTTCCATTAAAAAGCTCTAATCGCCTCCCGAGTGGCGCCGTGGTCCAAAGCACTGCATCACAGTGCTAGCTGTACCACTAGAGATCCTGACGTCGGCAGGGATGTCATTGTCCCATCACTCTCTAGTGAGTCCTGTGGCGGGCCGGCACAGGTCGCCAGGTGTACGGTGTTTCCTCCGACACATTGTTGTGGCTGCCTTCCAGGTTAAGCGGGCATTGTGTCAGGAAGCAGTGCGGTTTGGTTGGGTTGTGTTTTGGAGGATGCACGGCTCTCGAATTTCGCCTCTCCCGAGTCTCCCGAGTTACAAGACTGTAACTACCAAATGGATACCATGAAAATGGTGATATAAAGGGTAAATATATATATATATTAGAGGTCGACCGATTATGATTTTTCTACGCCGATGACCGATACCGATTATTGGAGGGCAATACCGGTTAATCGGCCAATTTAAATAAAAAAAATTGTATTTGTAACAATGACAATTACAACAATACCTATTTTTTATTTATTTTTTATTTAACCCCTTTTTCTCCCCAATTTCATGGTATCCAATTGTTTTTTTTAGTAGCTACTATCTTGTCTCATCACTACAACTCCCTTACAGGCTCAGGAGAGAGAAAGGTTGAAAGATACACCGATACACAACCCAACACAGCGTGCATCCAACCCGGAAGCCAGCTGCACCAATGTGTCGGAGGAAACACTGCACCTGGCAACCTTGGTTAGCGCGCACTGCACCCGGCCCGCCACAGGAGTTGCTGGTGCGCGATGGGACAGGGATATCCCTACCGGCCAAGCCCTCCCTAACCCGGACGACGTTAGGCCAATTGTGCATCGCCCCACAGACCTCCCGGTTGCAGCCGGTTGCGACAGAGCCTGGGCGTGAACCCAGAGTCTCTGGTGGCACAGCTGGCGCTGCAGTACCCTTAACCACTGTGCCACCCGAGAGGCCCCTGAACACTTATTTTAACTTAATTTAATACGTCAATAAAAATCTATTTAGCCTCAAATAAATAATGAAACATGTTCAATATGGTTTAAATAATGCAAAAACAAAGTATTGGAGAAGTAAAAGTGCAATATGTGCCATGTAAAAAAGCTAACGTTTGAGTTCCTTGCTCAGAACATGAGAACATATGAAAGTTGGTTGTTCCTTTAACATGAGACTTCAATATTCCAAGGTAAGAGGTTTTAGGTTGTAGTTAATATAGTATTTATAGGAGTGTTCCTCTCTATACCATTTGTATTTCATATACCTTTGACTATTGGATGTTCTTATAGGCACTTTAGTATTGCCAGTGTAACAGTATAGCTTCCGTCCCTCTCCTCGCCCCTACCTGGGCTCGAACCAGAAACACAACGACAACAGCCACCCTCGAAGCAGCGCTACCCATCACTCCACAAAAGCCGCGGCCATTGCAGAGCAAGGGGAATAACTACTCCAAGTCTCAGAGCGAGTTACGTTTGTGTTAGTGGAATTCTAAATTCCTATATGTTTTGTAGCCAAAACCAAATTCGCACTCTCTCTATTTCATTAATGAGTTGTAAATTCATTAATTATGCATGAAATAGATCGAGACCAGTCTTAAAAGTCAGGTAACAGCGTTTAATTCAAGAGAGTACTGACCAAAAATACAAAGAACCTTACATTTTAAAGAGAGAACATAAAATGACATCATCAGTTTCTCACACTCTCTCCGATCCACACAATAGCGCAGTGTCTTCAGGTCTGTAGATGTCTTCTACTCCCCTCATAAAACAAACATTCCAATCTGTCTAAAATATAAACTTTTCTCCACTAATGGAACATAAAACAAACCTTCTTATCTGTCTGAAAAGATATGCCCTCCTTCTCCCTTTCCCGCAAGGTACAGACACTTAATTTGTTTTACTTACATTTTCAGTAACAGCTTAACCAAGAACCCATACATTTCATACCATAACATAATAGTATTAAAATAAATGGTATTTAAATAAATGTATACATAATTAATCATTTCAACTATAATTTCCTCCAACAGTTTGAAACACTATTAGCGCGCACCCCGCTAACTAGCTAGCCATTTCACATTATTTACACCAGCCATTAGGCTGATAGGCTTGAAGTCATAAACAGCGCTGTGCTTGCGAAGAGCTGCTGGCAAAACACACGAAAGTGCTGTTTGAATGGATGCTTACGAGCCTGCTGCTGCCTTCCATCGCTCAGTCAGACTGCTCTATCAAATCATAGACTTAATTATAACATAATAACACACAGAAATACGCGCCTTTGGTCATTAATATGGTCGAATCCGGAAACTATCATTTCGAAACAAAACGTTTATTATTTCAGTGAAATACCCAACCGTTCAGTATTTTATCTAACGGGTGGCATCCCTAAGTTTACATATTCTTTTTACATTGCACAACTTTCAATGTTATGTCATAATTACGTAACATTCTGGCAAATTAGTTCACAATGAGCCAGGCTGCCCAAACGGTTTCATATACCCTGAATCTGCATGTAATGAACGCAAGAGAAATTACACAATTTCACCTGGTTAATATTGCCTGCTAACCTGGATTTCTTTTAGCTAATATGCAGGTTAAAAAATATATACTTCTGTCTATTGATTTAAAGAAAGGCATTGGTGTTTATGGTTAGGTACAGTCGTCCAACGATTGTGCTTTTTTCGAAAATGAGCTTTTGTTAAATCATCCCCCAGCGTTGCATTGATTATATGCAATGCAGGACACGCTAGATAAACAAGTAATATCAACCATGTGTAGTTTTAACTAGTGATTATGATTGCTTGATTGTTTTTTATAAGATAAGTTTCATGCTAGCTAGCAACTTACCTTGGCTTCTACTGCATTCGCGTAACAGGCAGGCTCCCCGTGGAGTGCAATGAGAGGCAGGTGGTTAGAGCGTTGGATTAGTTAACTGTAAGGTTGCAAGATTGTATCCCCCGAGCTGACAGGGTGAAAATCTGTCATTTTGCCCCTGAACAAGGCAGTTAACCCACCGTTCCTAGAACGTCATTGAAAATAAGAATGTGTTCTTTTAACTGACATGCCTAGTTAAATAAAGGTATACATTTTTTTTATAAATAAAAAAATGGGAAAAATCGGAGCCCAAAAATACCGATTTCAGATTGTTATGAAAACTTGAAATTGGCCCTAATTAATCGGCCATTCCGATTAATCGGCCGACCTCTAATATATATACAGTGGGGAGAACAAGTATTTGATACACTGCCGATTTTGCAGGTTTTCCTTCTTACAAAGCATGTAGAGGTCTGTAATTTTTATCATAGGTACACTTCAACTGTAAGAGACGGAATCTAAAACAAAAATCCAGAAAATCACATTGTATGATTTTTAAGTAGTTAATTTGCATTTTATTGCATGACATAAATATTTGATACATCACAAAAGCAGAACCTAATTTTTGGTACAGAAAATCATACTGTCACGCCTTGGTCTTAGCATTTTGTGATTTCTTTATTTATTTGGTCAGGCCAGGGTGTGACATGGGTTTATTTTGTGGTGTGTTTTTGTATTGGGGTTTTCGTAGGTATTGGGATTGTAGCTGAGTAGGGTTGTCTAGGAAAGTCTATGGTTGCCTTGAGGCGTTCTTAATCAGAGGCAGGTGATTATCGTTGTCTCTGATTGGGAACCATATTTAGGCAGCCATATTCTTTGAGTGTTTTGTGGGTGATTGTTCCTGTCTCTGTGTTAGTGTTCACCAGATAGGCTGTTTTGGTTTTCACATTCCGTTTTTGTTTGTTTGTGTTTTCATTTATTAAAGATGTATCTAACTAACCACGCTGCATTTTGGTCCGACTCTCTTTCGACGCAAGAAAACCGTTACACATACACTTAATTATAACATATTAACATAGAAATCATGGTAAATTGTGTTTTTTTGTCATTAACTAGTTGATTGGCAAAGTCCAACATTTTTAGAAGGTTTAAAAAAAGGGTTTAACAATTATTATTTTTTACCCCTTGGGGTCAACATTGACCCCTGTTGGTGCTTTTAAGGTTATTTGAATCCAGTTTTCTCTGGAGACATGATTACAAGTTATCCATACCACCAAAGGGTGGAGGAACCAGAGATGTAGATCCCCAAGATGTACTCGCCTAAGATTGTACTTTTCAATACCACCTATAGTATGACGGTGTACAAAACCAAAATTACCTTACTTGTGTGCATATGGTATACAAAATCTGGTACAAATATTTCATAGAACTGCAATACAGGACTCAGATACAGTCTGAACCCACCTAGAGAAGATATTGTAAGGCACATTTTTTAAAAAGTATTAATTTGAAGCCAGTTTTCTTTGGAGACATAATATTACATTATACATATCATCAGAGGGTGGAGGGGGACCTGTATCAGTGAAATAGACAGATCACCTGCAGAGACCTTATGTACTTGCCTATGGTTATACCTGGTCTGAACAGGGTATGACCATGTACAAAATCAAAGTGACCTTAGATATGTTCTTAGTTGCTGGCAACAAAAACTGTAACACAGAAACCAGCTACCCTCTGAATGTACACAAAGTGCTGTATTGGTGTGTATTCTCAGAAAAATAGTTATTTTACTGAACATGTGATATACAGTGCCTTCGTGATATTTCCTTATATATTTATAACATCTGCCAAATATATCTGCCAATTAGTATATCGAAAATTACAAAATGTGGGGAAAAAATGTGGAAAAAGTCAAGGGATCTGAATACTTTCCAAAGGCACTGTATGTAAAATATGTTGGTAGCTTGAGGTTTAAATATTTATAGTACCTTACTAAAGCATACAGTATATATCCTTTTTTGGGTGAGGGTTGAGGGATTTTGACAGCAGGATAGCTTATAGACCACTGGGCCGAGGCACTTAGACTCTATTTGATATACCCCTTTTTGTGGATGTCTAGTCCAGCTCACCTATACCCAGCTCAATACATTACACTTCAACTGTATAATTGCATTGGAACAAATCTGTTTTACAGCCAATTACTTTGTTGGAGAGTTTCTGTACGAACAAGTGGAGATTGTGTGTGTTTGAGTGGAGTTCAGCAGGGTTTTTGGTTGATCTCCCACTCCCAGCGCTGGTGATTAATTCAATAGTAGCCTACGCTCCCGAGCTAAGAGGGTTACGGATGAGGAAAAAAGCCCTGTGTGTAATCGAGGTGGATTCTGCTCAACACGCGTGGACTATTAGGTTAAGTACAGTACCTTTTAAGTGTAATTGGAAAATGCAAATGAGCCATAATTGTACCAAAGCATGGGCTACTATACCCATGGGTGGCCTCACTTCAGAAAAGTAATTTAGGGCTAATACTTTCATTTGCAGAGTGCCAGGGAAAGATATATAACAAATGGGTTGAATAATGTGTAAGTGTGCGATTTCACCGATAGTGACCAGTCCTTGTTTGCACTTAAATTTCCACCACTCTCTCATTGTTCCATAGCACCAAATGGATAATGGGACTTTTGCCTCAGAGGAGCTCTATTCTTCTATAAAGTAAATTCCATGGATGGAGAAACCCAGGCTTTTGCCACATTCGACTCTGACCTGTGTGGGACTTTGGCCCCTGAAACCTGGTATCAGAAACGAGCTAGAGAGGTTAAGATGAGGACCCACACATTGCAAACGCAATCAATATTTCACATCATCATCATCATCATCATCATCATCATCATCCCTCTACAACTAAACCAAAAAAAAGCAAAATAATTGACTAAATAATAACAAAGTACTGGAGGGTTCCCTGCAGAGCAGGATTATTGACCTTGTTTTTATCCCATTACTAACAGAGACTGGAGTTAACTAAAAATGATCTCAATTAGATGAGAACCCTCTTGGCCCTGGCCGATGAACGTCTAGATCTGCACCTCATGCCTCCTCCTCGCACCGTGGAGAATCAACAGGAGATTAAAAAAATAATCAGCCAGGAAATGATTACTACAGCTTCGTCAGCGTTACAAACCCTGTGCATCATCACTTCCCTCCACTCTCCACGGACTCCTTCACCACACAGGCAGAATTAAGACAGGTCATCAACAACAACAATCACAATCGCACACTCTGATCCTCCTCTGTCTTTGTGTCGGTGGGAGGAAGGTGTGACCAGTCTAGCTGAGAGGCAGCTGGGTGCAAGCAGGCTGCATCCAGGTTATTTCTTATGTCCAAACCGTGTCAGTGTGTGTGTACTGTATGTATGTGTGTATGTGTGTGTGCGTGCGTGTAACTTATGTCTGTGACCATCATTTCAGCCATCAGAGTTGATTTCAAAGCTCTGGAAAGTATGGATTGATCATTTACTGTAATGAATAATGTAATGTAATGAGAAAACGGTGTAGATTCACACCCAGAGTGCAGCAGGTGTTTATTTCGCCTTCGCAGAAGGCAGGAATCATGGTCACATTCAGACAATGGTCATATACAGGTAGGCAAACAGGCAGGTGAATCAAAACTAGAACTGAAGGTTATAACTGGTTCTCACAAACGAGCTAAGAAAAGGATTAGTAGAGTCAAAACAAACAACAACTCACAAAGGCACAAACAGAATGAACTGAACTAAATAAGGAGCTGGTGAGACCAGGTGAGTAACTAACACAGGTGAAATCAATGAACAAAAATGAAAGACAGGGCTACGTTCAAGAACAGAACACAAGTCTGAGTAAGTAATGAAATAGAACACAGTAATGAGTTAGAAAATAAATGCAGAACCTTACATTTTGTGTGACACATAAACAAACAGATGTGAAGAGTGTCTGAGGTCGACTTCAACAGATCTAGACGAAGATGAAAAGAACATTGTTTCAGTAAACATACAGTTTATTCATCTAAAAGGCTCTATCATACCACAATATATTACCATAGCCTCTGAACACACTGTATATGCACTTGAGTGTCCTCTTTAGAGCAACCTCACTCACACTCTCAATCACTCTCTCGTTACACCCCATAACTTTCTCATTACACACAAACACACACACACACACACACACACACACACACACACACACACACACACACACACACACACACACACACACACACACACACACACACACACACACACACACACACACACACACACACACACACACACACACACACACACACACACACAACCACATACCCACTCGCGGACGACAGACACACACACAGACTATGCACACTGACTACACACAGAGACACACACACACACACATTTGTTTTACTATCATTGTTGGGATCAAACTATTGATTCCCACTCAAAATCCTATTTTCCATAACCCTTAATTGAGGAACGCTCTACTTCGTTCTCTTACAATCGATGTGGAGTTGAGTTCTAACCCCTTAGAGTCGATTGACGCACCATAAAAAAGTTTAAGCTAGAGATATCTGTGTTTTTTTTGCACTGAAGGCGTCTCAATCTACTGCATCCGCCAGCGTCTGCAGTGAAAGGTGGCAGAGCTAGAGTGTTTTGAACATGAGACATTCTGAAAAAGCGGTGTTCTCACGAAAACGTCTGTGGGGTCCAAATGGTTTGGCCCACAAACTATTTTACCCACTCTATGGAAAGAGGAGACTGTTTTCTCCACGACCCCCACAAGTGTCAGGAGGCTCCTTTGAAGTCGGTAGTCGAAGTACCTACTTCTGTTTGGTAGCGTCTGAGAAGTTGGGCTGCAAACTAATGGGAACCCACTGTGGAAAGGGGGGATTCTCACAAAGACGATGGTGTTCTCCGTTTTGCTCTACAACCCCCACAAGTGTCACGGGACTTGTCTGAATGTAACCGGTACTGGTTTAAATCTTCTTAGGGATAAGCGGCAGTATTTTCACATCCGGATGAAAAGCTTGCCCAAACTGCCTGTTACGTAGGCCCAGAAGCTAGGATAAGCTAGGATAGAAAACACTCTAAAGTTTCTAAAACTGTTAAAATAATGTCTGTGAGTATAACAGAACTGATTTGGCAGGCGAAACCCTGAGGACAAACCATCCAGGAAAATAAAATTGAGGTCACTGTGTTTTCAGTTCGTTTTCAATGGGAAGCCCTATTTAATAGGAACCTGGTTGCAGTTCCTATGGCTTCCACTAGATGTCAACAGTCTTTAGAAATTGATTGCTTTTTTATTTTGAGATATGAAGAAGTAGGGCAGTTCTTTGTAAGTGTCAAGCCAAGTGGACTGTACTGTTTTGATGCTCGTGAACTGGGAGCGTGCTTCACGTTGTTTTTATCCGGAATTGAACACAGTATATTCCGTCTTAAATTTGATCTATTATTTATGTTTTAGGATACCTTAGGTTGGATTAGGAACATTGTTTGAAATGTTTGGACCAAGATTACAGGTAATTTATTAGATACTTTGTAGTCATGTTGGGCGAGTTGGAACCAGTGTATTTCTGAATCAACCGCGCCAAATAAATTGACATTTTGGGGATATAAAGAAGGACATTATCGGACAAAAGGACCATTTGTGATGTTTCTGGGAAATTTTGGAGTGCAAACAGAAGATGATCTTCAAAGGCACGGCATTTAATATATCGTTATTTCTGACTTTTGTGTCGCCACCTGCCTGGTTGAAAATGATTTTCATGTTTTTGTATGCGGGGCGCTGTCCTCAGATAATCACATGGTCCGCTATTGCCGTAAAGCATTTTTTTTAAATCTGACACTGCAGCTGGATTAACAAGAAGTTAAACTGTATTTTGATGTATTACACTTCTATTGTCGTGAATCTTGAATATTGATATTTCTGTCGTTTGAATTTGGCGCTCTGCAATTTCACTGGATGTTGTCAAATCGATCCCACTAAAGGGATTGGCGTGCGAAGGGATCACTAAGTTAAATAAAACAAACTGGAAGTTTGAAAGTAGTTTTGTGCATATCCCAAAAAAGGGGTTAAATATGTGTAATATACATCATTTGAGACAATTGGAGGTGTGCCTGTGGATGTATTTCAAGGTATACCTCTTTGCTTGACATCATGGGAAAATCCAAAGAAATCACCCATGAATGTACTTTGGTGCGAAAAATGCAAATCAATCCCAGAACAACAGCAAAGGACCTTGTGAAGATGATGGAGGAAACAGGTACAAAAGTAAAACGAGTCCTATACCAACATAACCAGAAAGGCCGCTCAGCAAGGAAGAAGCCACTGCTCCAAAACCGCCATAAAAAAGCCAGACTACGATTTGCAACTGCACATGGGGACAAAGATCATAAACTCTTTGGCCATAATGACCATTGTTATGTTTGGAAGAAAAGGGGGCACGCTTGCAAGCTGAAGATCACAATCCCAACCGCGAAGCATGGGGGTGGCAGCATCATGTTGTGGGGGTGCTTTGCTGCAGGAGGGACTGTTGCACTTCACAAAATAGATGGCATCATGGAGAGGAAAATGACGTGGATATATTGAAGCAACATCTCAAGACATCAGTCAGGAAGTTAGGAAGTTTGGTCGCAAATGGATCTTCCAAATGGACAATGACCCCAAGCATACTTCCAAAGTTGTGGCAAAATGGCTTAAGGACAACAAAGTCAAGGTATTGGAGTGGCCATCACAAAGCCCTGACCTCAATCCTATAGAAAATGTGTGGGCAGAACTGAAAAAGCTTGTGTGAGCAAGGAGGCCTACAAACTTTATTCAGTTTCACCAGCTCTGTCAGGAGGAATGGGCCAAAATTCACCTAACTTATTGTTGGAAGCTTGTGGAATGCTACCCGAAAAGTTTGACCCAAGTTTAACAATTTAAAGGCAATGCTACCAAATACTAATTGAGTGTATGTAAACTTCTGACCCACTGGGAATTTGATGAAAGAAATAAAAGCTTAAATAAATCATTCTCTCTTCTATTATTCTGACATTTCACATTCTTAAAATACCTATTCGATCTACCCATCCCGGATCTGGGAGAATTGTCATCAACTGACACTAAGTAGCATAACGCAACGGACAAAAAATCTTACTAGAAAATATTGATATTCATGAAATCACAAGAGAAATATATTCAAATAGAGTTTAGCCTTTTGTTAATCACCCTGTCATCTCAGATTTTGGAAATATGCTTCACAGCCAAAGCAAGACAAGCATTTGTGTAAGTCTATCGATAGCCTAGCATAGCATTATGCCTAGCTAGCAGCAGGCAATCTGGTCACGAAAATCAGAAAAGCAATCCAATTAAATTGTTTACCTTTGATAAGCTTCGGATGTTTTCATTCACAAGACTCCCAGTTAGATAGCAAAAAAAATCCAGAAAAAAAATTTTCTAGCCAAAAATAGCTCCGTTAGTTCTTCACATTTTGCTAAGAAAACGACCGGAAACTGCGGTCACGATAACGCCGAAAAATGTTCCAAATTAGCTCCATAATATCGACAGAAACATGGCAAACGCTGTTTATAATCAATCCTCAAGGTGTTTTTCAAATATCTATTCGATAATATATCAACCAGGACATAGCTTTTTTCAGTAAGACCGGGTGGGAAAATGGCTATCTCTGTCTTTTGCGCGAGAAATACACAAAGAGCCATCTGGTGGACACTGACGCAATGTTGTTGTACAGTCTGAAACTATGTCTTGTGATACTAAACACATTATGGAAGCCATAGAAAAATGAATCTCGTTGATATCCCATTCACTGCTCAATAGGGAAGCATAGGAAGGGACTCTTATTTAGAAACCGCTGCGTTCCTGATTGGATTTTTCTCATTCTTTTGCCTGCAATATCAGTTCTGTTATACTCACAGACAATATCTTTACAGTTTTGGAAACTTTAGAGTGTTTTCTATCCTAAGCTGCCAATGAATTCTATTTTCTGGTCCTGAAAAATAACCTGTTTACTTTGAAATAATGTAAAGTGGTGATCCTAACTGACCAAAAACAGGGGATTTTTACTAGGATTAAAAGTCAGGAATTGTGAATAACTGAGTTTAAATGTATTTCCAACGTCAACTGTATATATATATATATATATATATTGTCCACACAAGGATAGTAAAACCAAACACAAACACACATACATACATATACACACACACGGTGGAAGTAAGCGGTCTCTCCTGAGAGACCAAACTTATGGTGAAGACTGTTATTAAGTCGGAACTGTCTCATTGTTAATTTCTCAGTGCGGCCTTGGACTTGGCTTCAGCTTTTCAGAACGGAGAGCAAGGGAAAGTACTCATAGCGCTTGCAATACATTGCAAACATATTTTTACAGTAAGAGTCATTCAATACTTTGCCCATTCAATTCACCTCTCCATTTACATTGATTGACTCATAATCCTGGGCTCCTCAGTATTGTATTTGAATCATTGAGAGAAAGCCAGGACTTTTTTTTTATTTAGAAACTCCACTGAAAAAAATTATGAACGCAACATGTGAAGCATTGGTCCCATGAGCTGAAATAAAAGATCCCAGAAAGGTTCCATACCAGAAAAACATATTTATCAAAAATGTGCATCCCTGTTAAAACTTCTTACGGCTAGGGGTTCCGCTAGGCTTTACAGCGAAAGCACACCATATGATTATGTTAGGTCAGAGCCCAGTCACAAAAACACACACAGCCGTTTTCCAGCCAAAGAGAGGAGTCACAAAAAGCAGAAATAGAGATAAAATGAATCACTAATATTTGATGATCTTCATCAGATGGCACTCATAGGACTTCATGTTACACAATACATGTAAAATCTCAGTTTACATTGGCGCTTTATGGTCAGTAATGATGTGGCTCAAAAACATCCGGCGATTTTCAGAGAGCCACATCAATGCAATCCCAGATCCACAATAAATGTTTGTTTTGTTCGATAAAGTCCATCATTTATGTCCAAATACTCCCCTTTTTGTTAGTGCATTTGGTAAACAAATACAAACTCACGAGGCGCGGGCAAGTCCAGGCGAAAGTTCAGATGAAAAGTTCAAAAAGTCATATTACAGTTTGTAGAAACATGTCAAACGAAGTATAGAATCAATCTTTAGGATGTTTTAATTAATTAACATAAATCTTTAATAATGTTCCAACCAGAGAATCCCTTTGTCTTTAGAATTGCAATGGAACGCAGGTCGCTCTCACGTGTGCGCGCATGATCAGCTCATGGCACTCTGGCAGGCCTCTGGTTGAATCATTTCTCATTCGCCCCCACTTCACAGTAGAAGCCTCAAACAACGTTCTAAACACTATTGACATCTAGTGGAAGCCTTAGGAAGTACAATATGACCCCATAGACACTGTATATTCCAAATTGTAGCATGTTGAGTTCATATTTTTGTTCAACATAAACACAAACCTGGTTTTTGATGTTCTTGGTGTGGAATATAATCTCCTTTTTCTGAACCTTTGAAATTAAGAGTATGTCTGATATGTATTAACCCTATAAAGGAGCACAAGTGGCCCAAACCTACAGACACACATTGAGAGACAACTTTGACAGAGAGAGTGAGAGAGAGAGAGCGAGAGAGAGAGAGAGAGAGAGAGAGAGAGAGAGAGAGAGAGAGAGAGAGAGAGAGAGAGAGAGAGAGAGAGAGAGAGAGAGAGAGAGGTTCATGGGCCCAAGAACACAAAACAGAGACTGTTCCAGAAGTATTTGCTTAATGAATGCGCTAATTATCTGACAGACAATGTTACATCATAGTAGTACAAAGATGTTTTGGGTAGTGGGTGTGGTATGTAATAATCCTTTCTATGTCTGTGTGTGTTAGGCCAGACCTTGCTTCACGATGGAGACAATTTTCAGAGAGAGGAGACTCCGGGGATAACGCTTCCTCAAAAGCCAATTCTTCTCCATCTCCCTCTAAGCCGCTACCAAAACAATCTGATGTTTACTCTCTGGAATTAGAGAAAAATTGCTCTACTTGCTTTACCAGAAATCTAACACATCCCGAAAGAGCTGAGGGGAAAAAGCACAAACAGAATAGCTTTGAAAGTGTTTCTCACACTTGGCTAATAAGAAGTTAAAGGACTACAGCAGATTAAACAATCTGCTTTTTAGTAAATAAATAAAAAAACTCCATTGTACTATCTTTCTCTCTCTCTCTCTCGCTCGCACTCTTTCTCTATGTGTTTCAACATTGTAATTCACTGAGTGGCGGGACGAGAGAGGGCCTGTTTGCTGGACAATAAGGTAAGCAGCGTGTTGGTCTCTCTGCCACTCTGGGCAAACAGCCTCTCTCTGAGGTGATGACCCTGAAGGACATTCCTCATCACCGACGCTAATACCCTTCTAACCATCATTTCTCTCTTTTCTCTCTCTCTCTCTCTCTCTCTCTCTCTCTCTCTCTCTCTCTCTCTCTCTCTCTCTCTCTCTCTCTCTCTCTCTCTCCGTGTGTGTGAAGCGCCGTCCTCCTCAGTCAGTGTTTGCTCTGCCTCTGCTGGCCTAAACCATGTGAGATGAAGAAAATGTCAGCGGAGGAGAGAGGACACCACACTGAGCCTCAGAGGAGGGAGATGGAGGGATTAGCTGTCCTTAGATGAAAGCGTCAGTCAATACAGAGAGATAGAAAAACATAACGAGTAACGGCACCACTTAATGCCCCATTGATTTCCTCTCAGATGACGGTTGACGGGATAGAGCCCTGTAAATCGATGATGTGTGAGTTAGAATGCACTCTTCTACATATCAGCACCTTGTCATATCCCACTTTAGACCAAAGAGCAACAGGACGAGGGCTGAGGAGGAAACCCCTGTGTCTGTCCTGTCTGTTCTGTCTGTCCGATGGGACAATGATATCAGAACAATCTCCCATTGACCATGTTGTTGACTGCTGTAAGGTTACACTTGTATGTCTGTGGACATGTAGATTACGTACCTCATCTTATAAGACAGTAACGTATAGATAGAAGGGGAGAGAGAGAGAGAGAGAGAGAGAGAGAGAGAGAGAGAGAGAGAGAGAGAGAGAGAGAGAGATGTGAGTGTGTGTGTGTGTGTGTGTGTGTGTGTGTGTGTGTGTGTGTGTGTGTGTGTGTGTGTGTGTGTGTGTGTGTGTGTGTGTGTGTGTGTGTGTGTGTGTGTGTGTGTGTGTGTGTGTGTGTGTGTGTGTGTGTGTGTGTGTGATATTGACCTCGATTGTGTTTTACAATTTATTTATTTTATTTATTTCACCTTTATTTAACCAGGTAGGCAAGTTGAGAACAAGTTGTCATTTACAATTGCGACCTGGCCAAGATAAAGCAAAGCAGTTCGACACATACAACGACACAGAGTTACACATGGAGTAAAACAAACATACACTCAATAATACAGTATAAACAAGTCTATATACGATGTGAGCAAATGAGGTGAGATAAGGGAGGTAAAGGCAAAAAAAGGCCATGGTGGCAAAGTAAATACAATATAGCAAGTAAAACACTGGAATGGTAGATTTGCAGTGTAAGAATGTGCAAAATAGAAGAAAAAATAATGGGGTGCAAAGGAGCAAAATAAATCAAATAAATACAGTAGGGAAAGAGGTAGTTGTTTGGGCTAAATTATAGGTGGGCTATGTTTGGTGCTTAAAGCTAGTGAGGGAGATAAGTGTTTCCAGTTTCAGAGATTTTTGTAGTTCGTTCCAGTCATTGGCAGCAGAGAACTGGAAGGAGAGGCGGCCAAAAAAAGAATTGGTTTTGGGGGTGACCAGAGAGATATACCTGCTGGAGCGCGTGCTACAGGTGGGTGATGCTATGGTGACCAATGAGCTGAGATAAGGGGGGACTTTACCTAGCAGGGTCTTGTAGATGACATGGTGCCAGTGGGTTTGGCGACGAGTATGAAGCGAGGGCCAGCCAACGAGAGCGTACAGGTCGCAATGGTGGGTAGTATATGGGGCTTTGGTGACAAAACGGATTGCACTGTGATAGACTGCATCCAATTTGTTGAGTAGGGTATTGGAGGCTATTTTGTAAATGACATCGCCGAAGTCAAGGATTGGTAGGATGGTGAGTTTTACAAGGGTATGTTTGGCAGCATGAGTGAAGGATGCTTTGTTGCGAAATAGGAAGCCAATTCTAGATTTAACTTTGGATTGGAGATGTTTGATGTGGGTATTTGTAGTTGTCCACGTATTCTAAGTCAGAACCGTCCAGAGTGGTGATGTTGGACAGGTGGGCAGGTGCAGGCAGCGATCGGTTGAAGAGCATGCATTTAGGTTTACTTGTATTTAAGAGCAATTGGAGGCCACGGAATGAGAGTTGTATGGCATTGAACCTTTCCTGGAGGGTTGTTAACACAGTGTCCAAAGAAGGGCCAGAAGTATACAGAATGGTGTCGTCTGCGTAGAGGTGGATCAGAGACTCACCAGCAGCAAGAGCGACATCATTGATGTATACAGAGAAGAGAGTCGGTCCAAGAATTGAACCCCGTGGCACCCCCATAGAGACTGCCAGAGGTCCGGACAGCAGACACTCCGATTTGACACACTGAACTCTATCAGAGAAGTAGTTGGTGAACCAGGCGAGGCAATCATTTGAGAAACCAAGGCTGTTGAGTCTGCCGATGAGTATGTGGTGATTGACAGAGTCGAAAGCCTTGCACAGTAATGTGTCTTATCGATGGCGGTTAAGATATCGTTTAGGACCTTGAGTGTGGCTGAGGTGCACCCATGACCAGCTCTGAAACCAGATTGCATAGCAGAGAAGGTATGGTGAGATTCGAAATGGTCGGTAATCTGTTTGTTGACTTGGCTTTCGAAGACCTTAGAAAGGCAAGGTAGGATAGATTTAGGTCTGTAGCAGTTTGGGTCAAGTGTGTCCCCCCCTTTGAACAGGGGGATGACCGCAGCTGCTTTCCAATCTTTGGGAAGCTCAGATGACACAAAAGAGAGGTTGAACAGGGTAGTAATAGGGGTGGCAACAATTTTGGCAGATAATTTTAGAAAGAATGGGTCCAGATTGTCTAGCCCGGCTGATTTGTAGGGGTCCAGATTTTCCACTGATTTGTAGGGGTCCAGATTTTGCAGCTCTTTCAGAACATCAGCTGACTGGATTTGGGAGAAGGGGAAATGGGGAAGGCTTGGGTGAGTTGCTGGGGGGTGCAGTGCTGTTGACCGGGGTAGGAGTAGCCAGGTGGAAAACATGGCCAGCCGTAGAAAAATGCTTATTGAAATTCTCAATTATAGTGGATTTATCAGTGGTGACAGTATTTCCTATCTTCAGTGCAGTGGGCAGCTGGGAGAAGGTGTTCTTATTCTCCATGGACTTTACAGTGTCCCAGAACTTTTTTGAGTTAGTGTTGCAGGAAGCAAATTTCTGCTTGAAAAAGCTAGCCTTGGCTTTTCTAACTGCCTGTGTATACTGGTTTCTAGCTTTCCTGAACAGCTATATATCATGGGGGCTGTTCGATGCTAATGCAGAACGCCATAGGATGTTTTTGTGTTGGTTAAGGGCAGTCAGGTCTGGGGAGAACCAAGGGCTATATCTGTTCCTGGTTCTACATTTCTTGAATGGGGCATGCTTATTTAAGATGGTTAGGAAGGCATGTAAAAAAAATAACCAGGCATCCTCTACTGACGGGATGAGATCAATATCCTTCCAGGATACCCCGGCCAGGTCGATTAGAAAGGCCTGCTCGCTGAAGTGTGTCAGGGAGTGTTTGACAGTGATGAGTGGAGGTCGTTTGACTGCTGACCCATTACGGATGCACGCTGAGATCTTGGTTGAAGACAGAGGTGTATTTAGAGGGCAAGTTGGTTCGGATGATATCTATGAGGGTGCCCGTGTTTAAGGCTTTGGGGAGGTACCTGGTAGGTTCATTGATAATTTGTATGAGATTGAGGTCATCAAGCTTAGATTGTAAGATGGCTGGGGTGTTAAGCATGTTCCAGTTTAGGTCGCCGAGCAGCACGAGCTCTGAAGATAGATGGGGAGCAATCAGTTCACATATGGTGTCCAGAGCACAGCTGGGGGCAGAGGGTGGTCTATAGCAGGCGGCAATGGTGAGAGACTTGTTTTTAGAGAGGTGGATTTTTAAAAGTTTGGGTACAGACATGGATAGTAGGACAGAACTCTGCAGGCTATCTTTGCAGTAGATTGCAACACTGCCCCTTTGGCAGTTCTATCTTGTCTGAAAATGTTGTATTTTGGGATGAAAATTTCAGAATTTTTGGTGGTCTTCCTAAGCCAGGATTCAGACACAGCTAGAACATCCGGGCTGGCAGAGTGTGCTAAAGCAGTGAATAAAACAAACTTAGGGAGGAGGCTTCTAATGTTAACATGCATGAAACCAAGGCTATTAAGGTTACAGAAGTCATCAAAAGAGAGCGCCTGGGGAATAGGAGTGGAGCTAGGCACTGCAGGGCCTGGATTCACCTCTACATCGCGAGTGGAACAGAGGAGGAGTAGGATAAGGGTACGGCTAAAAGCAATAAGAATTGTTTGTCTAGAACGTCTGGAACAGAGAGTAAAAGGAGGTTTCTGGGGTCAATAAAATAGCTTCAAGGTATAATGTACAGACAAAGGTATGGTAGGATGTGAATACAGTGGAGGTAAACCTAGGTATTGAGTGATGATGAGAGAGATATTGTCTCTAGAAACATCATTGAAACGAGGAGATGTCATCGCATGTGTGGGTGGTGGAACTAATAGGTTGGATAAGGTATAGTGAGCAGGACTAGAGGCTCTACAGTGAAATAAGCCAATAAACACTAACCAGAACAGCAATGGACAAGGCATATTGACATTAAGGAGAGGCATGCTTAGTCGAGTGATCAAAAGGGTCCAGTGAGTAGTGAGGTTGGTTGGGGTCACGGCGATTCAGACAGCTAGCCGGGCCATTGGTAGCAAGCTAGCATAGGATGGAGGTCTGTTATTAGCCACCTCGTGCGTTTCCGTCGGTAGGATTAGTGGGGTTCCGTGTGGTAGGGGGGATCAATACAATTCGAAGAAAAAAAACAATAGATATAGTTATAGAGGCCCAAGAAAAAATAAAATAAAAATAAATAAATTGTCAAATAGGTCTATTTAGATAGCAGCCGATAAGACAGCTAAGGATTAGCGGACCGCAGATGGGCGTTCAGGTAACGTCGCGACGGAGGAGCCAGCCGGATAACTCCCTCGGGTAGATAACGTCGGTAGTCCAGTTGTGAAGGCCCGGTGGGGCTCCGCGTTGGCAGTAAAACTGGTCCAGATAGGTGATGACCACAAACCGTGGTTAGCTGAATACTAACGATTAGCCAGTAAAGAAGCTAACTAGCTTCTGATTAGCTTCGGGTTACCTTCTGGCGAGCTTCTGGATTAGCTTCTGGATTAGCTTCTGGCTAGGATTACAGATTTGAGGTAAGCAATACTTTCTTTTTTTAATATAAATTGGTGAGGCGGGTTGCAGGAGAGTGTTTTGAAAATGATTTTAAGGAAAATAAAAAATATGTATAAAAATGTATGAGAAGAAAGTTGTAAATATATACATATATATATATATACAGGACACGACAAAACGAGGACAAAAGACGTCTGAAATGCTATGCCATCTTGGAAAGAAGAGGATAACAATAACTCAACACAACTTCAGCTGTATGGAAACATATTGTAGAATGTCATGTTAGTATTCTGTCAGTTTGTACATTCATTTACGTGTGTTATTCACATGAAAGACTTTGATTTCACATGATAATGCTTTGTGTTTCTGGTATGGCAACGGTTTATAAGACAATCACTCACAGCTCGCCAACAAGAATAAGAAGAGGAAAATATCTATATTTTATAGAGAACTGTAGATATGGAAGAAAAACCAAAGGATTTTTAAAATGGTGCCCATCACACACACACACACACATTCACACACACACACACTGCAACAGCTTATTCACAACAGCGTCATTACCGACCACCACCACCACCTCCCTCCGGCCATATCTGTTCACAGTGGGAATAATCGTTGAGCAAGGCGAGCAAAGAAACGCTGCGAGGCATGGTGGTATGAACGGCCAGACAAACAGGCTGAGCTAACCTAGTGTTCGTATTCTTCACTGAGGTGAGATATGTAGAGATGAACATGGCAGCCATGAAAGGATGAAGTGACACTAGCACGGTGCCTGGGGTGAGACAGGCATTTCTGTTCTGGGAAACAAGGGGAGAGAGAGAGAGGAGGAGGAGGAGAGAAGGAAGGAAGGTTTAAAGTCCTATTCTGTGCTGTCAGAGGGAGGGG
Source organism: Oncorhynchus keta (assembly GCF_023373465.1). Taxonomy (NCBI): domain Eukaryota; kingdom Metazoa; phylum Chordata; class Actinopteri; order Salmoniformes; family Salmonidae; genus Oncorhynchus; species Oncorhynchus keta. Next base: position 36,773,879 of record NC_068450.1, read on the forward strand.
GTGGGGGGGAGTGGAGGAGGAAGGTTTACAGGCCCGTTCTGTTGCGTCAGAGAGGGAGAGATGGAAGAGGAGGGAGGGAAGGATAGTTTATGAAGGGCCTCAAACGCAGGGAAGCAATCGGACGAATCAGTCAGACACATAGCCATTAAGCACAGTTGGATACACACAGGCACACATACATGCACTAATAAGCCATTAAAGTCACATTCTCGCTGTCTGTGAACATATGTGGGCCGTGAAACACTTTATAATAAATGCGTGACCATGTTAATGCAGACACACTCAAGTTGAACAGAAACAGCTTCGTTTAGCCCTGTCTGCCATCTGCTGTGTTCTAGCCGCTTGTTGCTTTATCATAAATGCGTTATGAGCATCGGTACGCTCTGCCAAGCACACACACACACACACACACACACACACACACACACACACACACACACACACACACACACACACACACACACACACACACACACACACACACACACACACACACACACACACACACACACACACACACTTATCTGTTTAGAGGCTGACTCAGAGGAAGTTTAGAGATGAATCAAGCAAAAAAAGCTTAGTGGCGACAATACATTTAAACACACTGCACAGAACACAGACGTCAACGCTCAAAACTATGATTCACTTTTCACGCAATCTAGACAAGACGTTTTTCTTCCCTGAATATGATTATATGCATGGAAGCAAATCAGTGCCAGCAAACAGAGGGTGTACATGCATGTTAAATATATCAAAACAAATCACAGTGGAAAGAGGGAGAGAAGGCCTGCAGAGAATCTAGACTACAGGTGAAAACTGAATGTGACTTCAGGTTGGTTTTCATTGCTTTTGGGCTACAGTGTGCGGAGGCTCACTGCTCGTTGAACAGGGAAAACTGATATGCAGTTTGACTGATATAGTTGCTGATAGCTTTCTACTACCTGACTACTTTGACTCATGGCCAGAGGATGTCTTGTCATGATAACTGAGATGTTAGTTTCCCTTCTCAGTTTATGAGAGAGGACCTGCTGAGGCCTATAGGATCGTGTCTCAAGGCTTTAGGCTTTAGACCTACCCTGGTCTCTGTCTCAGTGAAGCTCAACTGAGGGCCTCCTCCCTCCTCCTCACATGTCCTCCCTACTCCTCCCTACCTCCACCTCCCTCCTTCTCCCTCCTTATCCCTCCTTTTTTCCTCCTTCCTCCTTCCTCCCTCCTCCTTCCTCCTTATCCCTCTTTTTTTCCTCCTTCCTCCTTCCTCCCTCCTCCTTCCTTCCTCCCTCCTCCTTCCTCCCTCCTTCCTTCCTCCTCCATCCCTTCTTCTTCCTCCCTCCTTCCTTCCTCCTCCTTCCTCCTCCCGCCCAACCTCTTCCTCACAGCTTGAGAATTCTTACGCTTCTGCTTCAATTCTGCAGGGTTTTTCCAGTGGACAAAGATTGTACACTGCTCTGACATAACCATAAATGACATGTTAGGACAAAAAAATATGCTGACGTATATCCATAGTTTAAACAGCAACATGCTAATGACACCTATTGACCTGTGATCATTTTCCCGCTGTGGGGATATTTACAACATGTGTTATAAGTGGGGAAAAGCTCAGAGTCAAATCATAATCATAGATTATGAGCTATTTCACACGGTGAGGTTTTTATATGACTCAGGGCAGAACAACATATTCCCCTCCTGATTCTCCTGCTGGGAGGAGAGGAGTGGTGCTTACCAGCACTCCAGCTCACCACTAGTCCAGAGAGACAACAAAGAGGTCTGAAAAGTATTGATTTCTGAATGCTTAGGGGAGTAACGGTCCAAGGACAGTGTTTGGAGAACGTGGGGGAATAAGATAGGGAATTTGGTGTTGGGATTGGGTGGATGGGGATGGTTTTAGCTTGTTGAGCCTCATGGCTAAGTCAGTGTGGAGCTAGAGAGCTTTGACAGAGCTGACAGAGCTGTACAATAGATGTGCGTTGTCTGTTCCCAGTAAGGGTTTCCATACCTGTGGCTAACAGTGGCAGAATGAGGTTGGTTTGATATATTTATGTGTTTTGATATATTCATTGTGGTTAGCTGTGGGGGTAATTGGAAAATGTGCAATGAAAAGGATAAGCCTGCATGAGTCTGTTCTCACTGTGATGTCAACCCCTACTCTCTCTCTCTCGCTCTCTCTCTCTCACTCTTCCTCTCTCTCACCCTCCCTCCCTCTCTCCCTCGCTCTCTCTCACCCATCCTCTCTCTCACCCTCACTCTCTCTCTCACTTTCCCTCTCTCACGCTCTTTCTCTCTCTCTCGCTCTCACCCTTTCTCTCACCCTCTCGCTCTCTCTCTCTCTCTCTCTCTCTCTCTCTCTCTCTCTCTCCCTCTCTC